>NC_137111.1:2047711-2055211 GCF_949357685.1 Gobio gobio
CATAATTTACTCTCCCTCAAGTCATCCGAGGTGTGTGTGACATTCTTCTTTCAGACGAATAAAATCTGAGTTATATTACAAAAGTCCAGGCTAATCCAAGCTTTAGAATTGGATTTATAGTTGCTCTGTTTTTGAGGGCCATAAAAGTGCATCTGTCCATCATATAACTGCTCCACACAGCTCTGGGGTGTTAATAAAGGCCTTCTGAAGCGAATCGACGCGTTTGTGGAAGAAAAATATTAATATTTAAAACTTTATCAAGTAAACTTTCGGCCGACCGCCTTCCGTGAAAAGTTCCCCTGCTGCTCGAAAGACTAACGCGACCAGGTCATGATGTCACGAACATATCTTGAGTTTCACTTTCAACATTCAACACTTTTCCAGGGAAGGCGGTCGGCCGAAAGTTTATGGAACTGGCGTATGAAATCAGCGTCATTTTCAGTCGTGATGGTATTCAGGAAAACAACACTCTTGTTAGTGTGATGTTGCTTAAAGGGTTAGTTCACCCAAAAATGAAATTTCTTCCATTAATGACCCCAATGTTGTTCCACACCCGTAAGACCTCCGTTCATCCTCAGAACACAGCTTAAGATATTTTAGATTTAGTCAGAGGGCTTTCAGTCCTTTGAATGTAAGTGTATGCACACTTTGCTGTCCACGTCCAGAAAGGTAATGAAAACATCATCAAAGTAGTCCATATGTGACATCATTTGGTTAGTTAGACTCTTTTGAAGCGTTGACAATACATTTTGGTCCAAAAATAACAAAAACTAAGACTTTATTAAGCATTGTCTTCTCTTCCGGCTTTGTTTGAATCCGCGTTCACGACGCCACAGTGACGCTGCTATTGTCGACGCTTCAAAAGAGTCTAACTAACCAAATGATGTCACATATGGACTACTTTGATGATATTTCATTACCTTTCTGGACGTGGACAGCAAAGTGTGCATACACTTACATTCACAGGACTGAAAGCCCTCGGACTAAATCTAAAATATCTTAAGCTGTGTTCGAGGATGAACGGAGGTCTTACGGGTGTGGAACAACATTGGGGTGAGTCATTAATGGAAGAAATTTCATTTTTGGGTGAACTAACCCTTTAACTGTATCATACAGTGAGGAAAATAAGTATTTGAACACCTGCTATTTTGCAAGTTCTCCCACTTAGAAATCATGGAGGGTCTGAAATTGTCATCGTAGGTGCATGTCCACTGTGAGAGACATAATCTAAAAAAAAAATCCAGAAATCACAATGTATGATTTTTTAACTATTTATTTGTATGATACAGCTGCAAATAAGTATTTGAACACCTGAGAAAATCAATGTTAATATTTGGTACAGTAGCCTTTGTTTGCAATTACAGAGGTCAAAGGTTTCCTGTAGTTTTTCAGCAGGTTTGCACTGCAGGAGGGATTCTGGCCCACTCCTCCACACAGATCTTCTCTAGATCAGGTTTCTGGCCTGAGTTTGAGCTCCTCCACAGATTCTCTATTGGGTTTAGGTCTGGAGACTGGCTAGGCCACGCCAGAACCTTGATCTGCTTCTTCCAGAGCCACTCCTTAGTTCTCCTGGCTGTGCTTCGGGTCATTGACCCAGCCTCGACCCATCTTCAGCTCTAACTGAGGGAAGGAGGTTGTTCCCCAAAATCTGGCAATACATGGCCCCGGTCATCCTCTCCTTAATACAGTGCAGTCGCCCTGTCCCATGTGCAGAACCCCCACAGCATGATGCTGCCACCCCCATGCTTCACAGTAGGGATGGTGTTCTTGGGATGGTCCTCATCATTCTTCTTCCTCCAAACACATTAAGTGGAATTATGACCAAAAAGTTATATTTTATTTCTCATCTGACCACATGACTTTCTCCCACGACTCCTCTGGATCATCCAAATGGTCATTGGCAAACTTAAGACGGGCCTGGACATGTGCTGGTTTAAGCAGGGGAACCTTCCGTGCCATGCATGATTCCAAACCATGATGTCTTAGTGTATTACCAACAGTAACCTTGGAAACGGTGGTCCCAGCTCTTCTCAGGTCATTGAGCAGCTCCTCCCGTGTAGTTTTGGGCTGATTTCTCACCTTTCTTAGGATCATTGAGACCCCACGAGGTGAGATCTTGCATGGAGCCCCAGTCCGAGGGAGATTGACAGTCACGTTTAGCTTCTTCCATTTTCTAATGATTGCTCCAACAGTGGACCTTTTTTCACCAAGCTGCTTGGCAATTTCCCCGTAGCCCTTTCCAGCCTTGTGGAGGTGTACAATTTTGTCTCTAGTGTCTTTAGGCAGCTCTTTGGTCTTGGCCATGTTAGGAGTTGGATTCCTACTGATTGTATGGGGTGGACAGGTGTCTTTATGCAGCTAACCACCTCAAACAGGTGCATCTAATTTAGGATAATAAATGGAGTGGAGGTGGACATTTTAAAGGCAGACTAACAGGTCTTTGAGGGTCAGAATTCTAGCTGAAAGACAGGTGTTCAAATACTTATTTGCAGCTGTATCATACAAATAAATAGTAAAAAAATCATACATTGTGATTTCTGGATTTTTTTTTGATTATGTCTCTCACAGTGGACATACACCTACGATGACAATTTCAGACCCATTGCAGGATGTTCAAATACTTATTTTCCTCACTGTATGTTTTAAATATAAAAACTGCACAATTTTAACCGTGTGTGTTAACTGAGTTTCTGTGTGTGAGCGCCGCTCATTTGTTATGGATTTTCTCCTCGAGAGTCTGAGCCTCAACAGCTCAACCTTATTAACGTCAGTTAGTTTTATATTATTATCCACTATCCATCTCCACTTACACTGATGCACAATCATTATTGCACTTTGGTGATTCCCTGGTTAGTTTTTGTTTTGACGTTTTACTCAGGATACTTGTCCGTCGGGCAAGTCAAAATATTTTACACTTGCCCCTTCAAAAAATCCACTTTACAAGCGTTAATGTCGAGCCCTGCTTGAGGGAGAGTAAATCATGGGCTAATTTTCATTTTTGGGTGAACTATCCCTTTAATGTGTCCTTGATGAATAAATGTATTAATATTATTATAAAAGCCTGTATCTTCGTGTCACCTTGGCGACGGCGCAGCGGACGGCCATGGATCTGTCGGTGAGCATGGAGCGGGCGTTCTTGTAGATGTCTCTGTGGCAGGAAGCAGCCGCTCCACCCAGACCACTGAGCACCTTCTGCAGGCTGAGCAGGATCTCGCTGCGCCCCTGAGACTGCAGCACACACACACACACACACACACACGCAGCGTGAGAAGCCTGCAGAATGTGTCTGAGAGAGGAGAGCGGGGTCAGAGCGGCCGTACCTCTGCACTCTTCAGGGCTTTCAGGAGGTTGTTGATGGTTTCGGGGAAAGAGCTGCCCAGCATCCGGCCCATCCGCTCATAGAACGCCCCGACACACGCCACCGCAGCGCTGCAACACACACACACACACACACACACACACACACACACACACACACACGTCTGAGGCTGCACAACGTGGTGCCATGTGAACACACACACAATCTGGACATGATTCGTAAAGCGCAAATGGTCACAACCTTCAAGCCATTGAGAATTAATGGGATAAAATATGACAATACAGAGATTTTAGTGAGTGTGTGAGTAAGTGAATGTGTGTGTGAGCGAGTGTGTGTGTGAGCAAGTCAGGGTTCCCACTCTTTTTCAGAAACCATTTTCCAGTACTTTTCCAGGACATTTTAAATTTTACTACGGCGGGAATAAAAGACAAGGATCATGCCAAATATTGCTTTCTAATGCTGCGTTCACACCAAACGTGAATAGAGCGTCAAAATCGCGTCTAGTTTCACACGCAAACATTTTGAATGCATTTGCGCGTCCGCTGCGAATTGGACGCGCATAGAAATCGAGCGCTGGAAGCGAAATTGACGCGCATTCAAGGCACTCCAGGAGAAATATGTCATAAAACACCACTCTGCCTCTATTCATTTTCATTAAAAATATATATTAAGCATTAATAGCCACACAAATGTGGTCCAGGCAACTCCTACATTATCTTCACTGCATGTATGTTTAAATATCCTTAAAATATAAAGTTAGGAAACTTCTCTTTGCCCTCAGTCAAAACGATTTGGCAGACAACAAATGATAGATTCATGAGAGCCAAGCTCGGCCGTTAGATCTACACAAAACGAACCACTACAGGCCATCAGAGCCAGTGGCAGACGGCAGAAGGACTGGCCGAGGAAAGGCTGCCCTCTCCGGGGTTATGAGCGCTGAGCGCCGCTCATCCACTGGAGCTCACAACTCCAAAAACACAAGATTATTTTTTAAATAGGCGCTCTCTTTATAAATAAACCACAGATTTGAGCTTTAAACAACTACATTCCCACCTGAAAAAGTCTTAAAACTACATTTTGTGACACAATAGTACTATTTTTAATTTATGCAGGGTTTTTCATACACGTCACTTTACCACGTGACAACAGCGAGCAGGCTCCTGATTGGTTAACGCGGTGCAAACAGACGCCAAAGTTCAAATTTTTCAACTCGGGCGTCAGACGCGAATTCGCTTCAAACGCGTGAATGCACAAAAGCACCATTCGCGTGTAACACACGTATCGCACATGACGCTCAATTCGCGTTATTCGCGCCTTTCCATTGACTTAACATTGAAATCACTCGCGCCAGACGCTCTATTCGCGTTTGGTGTGAACGCAGCATTAGTCTTTAAAAGCCGTCCAGTTTATTGCCAATACTTAACAATCCAGCATTTTCTCTTAATCATACATTATGACTATGGAAGCTTGTTTACACCACAGAATAGAAAGAAAAGGTAATTGTGACTTTTTTTCTCGCTATTCTGACTCTCGCAATTGCGAGTTTACATATTTGTGATATAAATGCGAAAATTGTCGCAATTCTTTTTTCCTCAGAATTTGACTTTATAACTTGCAATTGCAGTTTAGATCTCACAATTCTGAGAAAAGAAGTCAGAAGTGCAAGATATAAACTCACAACTGCACAAAACAGTCAATTGTGAAGAAAAGGTCAGAATTGCGAGTTTTTATAACACAATTCTGACAATTTCTTGCAATTCTGACTTTACATCAAAATGATGTGATTAGGGAGCAGCTTACGATTTAACATTCACTGAATACATTTGAGCAGTTATAGCATTAGCTATTAAACATCATTATTCAAAATACTACTCACACGCGTCAAACTCAGCATTCCTGAACATGTGCTTTCTGAGACTAGCGCTAATTGTTTCGGCCAGTGATAAACTCTTTATACTCGGCTAAAGAAATAACTTTTTTTAAAGAATTTTCCCAGACAACAACAAGATTTTCCAGGACATTTTACATTTTCTCTAATTTTCCATGTGTTTTCCAGGACGAGTGGGAACCCTGCAAGTGTGTGTGTGAGCGTGTGTGTGTATGGGCATGTGTGTGAGCGCGTATGTGATTGAGAGTGAGCATGTGTGAGTGAGACTGTGTGTGTGTGAAAGTGTGTGATTGAGACTTGAGAGTGAGTGAGTGTGTGTGTGTGTGTGTGTGTGTGTGTGTGTGTGTGTGTGTGTGTGTGTGTGTGTGTGTGTGTGTGTGTGTGTGTGTGTGTGCTCACAGTTTGGTGGGTAAATAGGCGGCGGTGTCGTCTTTGCTCTTGATGATGTCATTGCACTTGTCGAGCGTCTGGAAGACGGTGAATGTGTCTCCGATGCTGTAGAGGACGGACAGATTCTTGGCCAGCAGCTTCCGGGTCGGCGGCCCAGGAGAACTGAAGATCAGACCCGTCAGCTGCTCCACCAGCTTCTTCTGCTTCTCCTTCACATCCACCTGCACACACACACACACACACACACACACACACACACGTCATCACGGGAAACACACACACACACACACACACACACACACACACACGTCATCACGGGAAACACACACACACACACACACACACATCATCACGGGAAACACACACACACACACACACGTCATAACGGGAAACACACACACACACACACGTCATCACGGGAAACACACACACGTCATCACGGGAAACACACACACGTCATCACGAAAAACACACACACACACGTCATCACGGGAAACACACACACACACACACACACACGTCATCACGGGAAACACACACACACACACACACACACACACGTCATCACGGGAAACACACACACGTCATCACGGGAAACACACACACACACGTCATCACGGGAAACACACACACACACACACACACACACGTCATCACGGGAAACACACACACGTCATCACGGGAAACACACACACACACACACGTCATCACGGGAAACACACACACACACGTCATCACGGGAAACACACACACACACACACGTCATCACGGGAAACACACACACACACGTCATCACGGGAAACACACACACAGACACACACGTCATCACGAGAAACACACACACACACACACACACACACACGTCATCACGGGAAACACACGCACACACACACACACACACACACACACGTCATCACGAGAAACACACGCACACACACACACACGTCATCACGGGAAACACACACACAGACACACACGTCATCACGGGAAACACACACACACACACACACGTCATAACGGGAAACACACACACACACACACACACGTCATAACGGGAAACACACACACACACACACACACGTCATCACGGGAAACACACACACACACGTCATCACGGGAAACACACACACACACGTCATCACGGGAAACACACACACAGACACACACGTCATCACGAGAAACACACGCACACACACACACACACACGTCATCACGGGAAACACACACACAGACACACACGTCATCACGAGAAACACACGCACACACACACACACGTCATCACGGGAAACACACACACACACACACACACGTCATAACGGGAAACACACACACAGACACACACGTCATCACGGGAAACACACAGACACACACGTCATCACGGGAAACACACACACACACACGTCATCACGGGAAACACACACACACACACACACACACGTCATCACGGGAAACACACACACACACACACACACGTCATCACGGGAAACACACACACACACAGACACACACGTCATCACGGGAAACACACACACACACACACACGTCATCACGGGAAACACACACACACACACACACGTCATCACGGGAAACACACACACAGACACACACGTCATCACGAGAAACACACGCACACACACACGTCATCACGGGAAACACACACACAGACACACACGTCATCACGAGAAACACACGCACACACACACGTCATCACGGGAAACACACACACACACACACACACGTCATCACGGGAAACACACACACAGACACACACGTCATCACGAGAAACACACGCACACACACACGTCATCACGAGAAACACACGCACACACACACGTCATCACGGGAAACACACACACAGACACACACGTCATCACGAGAAACACACGCACACACACACACACGT
>NC_137111.1:2062711-2230579 GCF_949357685.1 Gobio gobio
AAAGCCATGTGACTCAATAGTAACGCAACGTTTGCATTGTTGATGGAAGGCTTGTTCGCAGCGGTGCTGTGCAGAGACCGATCGCCGTATGATAACCAGCGAGAGCAAACGACTCCTTATGCTTCTGATTCACTCATGCATTTTTATTTTTATTTTATATCATACGTGGATCGGTCTGCGCAGCGCCGATGCATCTCGAACAAGCCTGGTGTGTGTGTGTTTCCCGCAAGCCTGGTGTGTGTGTGTTTCCCGCAAGCCTGGTGTGTGTGTGTTTCCCGCAAGCCTGGTGTGTGTGTGTGTGTTTCCCGCTGCCCAGGGTTGCCAGGTTTTCAAAACAAAACCTGTGCAATTGCTACTCAAAACAAGCCCAATCGCGTTTCAGGGGGGCTTCCCCAGTAAAAATCACATTTGGGGGTAAAATACGTTTTTTTTGGGATGGTTGCCTACTAAAATTCGCATTCCCGGGGCTAAATATCACATAATTGGGGTCACTTCAACCCGCAGACATGAAAAAACAGCCGCGCCAAAACCGTGGACTTGGCAACACCTCGCTAGCGCTGCTGAGAGAGATGAGACGTATACAGTGACGTAAGACATGGCTCTGTTGTGGCTCTCAGCATGTGGAAAAGCAAACGGTTCTTAGAAGCTCCTCAGTCGAACCAACTATGAACTGCGACTAGCTCTGGCTCTGATTGATTGGCATTTGCCATTGAACACCAGAATTGGCAGGTCTGGCGCCCTGTGCTTTTCACAGAAGCGAGCAACCTGAGCACATGTGACAGATGTGAAAGAGTCTGAAGAAGCTGTGGAGAACGTTATGCTGCCTGTAACATTGATCTGCATGACCAGTTTGGTGGTGGGTCAGTGATGGTCTGGGGAGGCATATCCATGGAGGGACACACAGACCTCTACGAATGGAGGCTAGACATCCAGATGAAATCCTTGGACCCATTGTCAGACCCTATTCTGGTGCAGTGGGTAGAGCCCTGCATTTCTGCCCGAGCCCGACGGGCCCCGACTTTTTTACAACCCTATGGCCGGGCTTCAGGCCTTTTTAGGCTTCTCCTTCATTTTATATTTTAGACATTCAATAATTAAAAGAGCCAATGAGATGTGCTGCGCTGGTGGAAACAACATGAGACCATGATATCGCGAGTTTAGAGGACGGCATATGCAACACGCATCACCGCAAATGAGTAAAGCAAGCCAACTCGCAAACTGAAGTGAAGTGAAACTGAAAATAAGCTAAGTTTTAGATGCTCAAAAACACAACCATCTTCATTAAAACTAATGAGACTAAAGGCTCTTCCAGTGTTTAGGCCGCTCGTTCTCTTTGATGTAGAAATGAGCTGATGAATAAAATACTCATATCTGTTGCTTTCGTTGACATGAACTCCGTTAAATGTGCATATAGCGCGGGAATTGAAGATCGGATTTATATTCATTTCGCGGAGAGGTGTAAGGCAAGACAACCTGCATGTTTTTTTATTTATTATTTGTTTAGATTGTGTAGCCCGTTTCGTTGCGATTTGCCTGCCTCATCTTGTCAAAAATGCCTTTTTACTGTGATGGTGGTGATAGAGGCTAAACGTTTAAACATGCTTTAAGTGTTTTATATGGATTTTGTAAGCAAGACAAGTCCAGTGTTGATTTGAGAGGCTAAAGCGTTGGGTTAACTCACTGTCGGCCGTTTGGTCATCACTTTAAAAAGCAAAAACTTTAATTTAACAAACAAAAAATGCTTCAAACATTTTTCTAAATTAACATAATAAAGAAACAAAACAAAATATAGCCTAACTACTTTGACAAGTGTTGATTTGAGAGGCTAATTTAACAAACAAAAAAATGCTTCAAACATTTTTCTAAATTAACTTAATAGAGAAACAAAATTAAATATAACTACTTTGACATTAAAAACAAAACTGAACTATTTTAATGGCTGCAACTAATGTGTAATAGGGAGGATAAAAAAAAAAACACGGGCTTCAGTCGGACTCGGGCTGATCATTTTGATGAGCCAGGGCCGGGCTAGGGCTAGGGCTAGGGCTAGGGCTAGGGCTAGGGCTAGGGCTAGGGCTAGGGCTAGGGCTAGGGCTAGGGCTAGTTTTGAGGCCTGTGCAGGGCCCTAGCAGTGGGTCCTGTGTTCCTCCTGGTTCATGACAATGCCCGGCCTCATGTGGCGAGAGTTTGCAGGCAGTTCCTGGAGGATGAAGGAATTGATTCCATGGCCACCACGCTCGCCTGATCTAAATCCTATAGAACACTTCTGGGACATTATGTTTCGCTCTTGTGGGTTTGCTACTGTTACAATTAAAAACCGTATAGGGAAAAAACATGCCAGGTAGACATGATGTAAGCAATACAGCTAAATATTAACATTGATACTGGGTGTGCGAATTATCAAGAAGTGACAAAAGTCAATCGTATTGGTGGCACGAGGGGCCCCCAAATAAAATTATGCTTAGGGCCCCATAAGGGCTTGGGCCGGCCCTGTTCATAACACATTACCCAGTCCATATTAGAACTGATATCCAGCATGATATAGAAGTTTCTGTGGTTAGAGTCTGAAGCACATATCATACGATATCATTTACATACACACACTGCTGCCTCCTGTACATCTGCTCATCACTGATGAACTTTACACAGTTACTCACCTGAACTGAATCAATACTGAGCTGAACTGATCGTCTTGGGTTAACTGTAACCCTGTTCCCTTGATAAGGGAACGAGATGTTGAGTTGTATGATGACACTTTGGGTAATGGCTTCCACGTACCTGTATCTGAAGCACATGTGCAACAAGTACAGTTCTGATGGTTATAGTCAAAACCCAAGATGTTGCCTTTGGAGGATAACAAAGCCCTGATAATAAAGACAATGCCATACCCTGTGTGGAATGCGCTCTGACTTGAAGAGACAAAGGCATACTGTGCGCCTCATAAGCCATAAAAATTGCCTCTACAATCCATCTACTAATTGTTTTGTAGCTGGGCTTCAAGGGCCCTCACAGGGCAAAAAATGTGTACCTTCTCTTGTTCTGCTAACTCATGAGGAGGAGGATGAATGGCCTGAAGGACTCTGGACTGGGCCACATTAGTAGGTTCTTTAGGTGCGTAACCCAGCCTTGGGTGATGAATGTTAGATAACTGTATATATCCCCATATATATATATATACATATAATTGGCTTCATCACTCTGTCTCCTCTCCACATATAGCTGGTGTGTGATGAGCGTTCTGGCACAAAATGGCTGCCGTCGCATCATCCAGGTGGTGATGCACACTGGTGGTAGATGAGGAGATTCCCCCTTCTATGTAAAGCGCTTTGTCATTTAGAAATCAACAATCAGCATATGAAACTCAACAGTGGTGGTATTCTTCATGACAGCATACAAAACTCAACCACGGCTCCCAGCATGCATTGCGGCATGAATAAATTATGCAGCTCAATTCTTTTAGTATTGCCCCACATGAAAAAATACTATAGTATATTACAGTAAAATAACTCTAGTAAATACTACAGTGTTTTTGAACCGTACTATAGTAAATATACTACAGTATATAAGTGTAGTAAATACTATAATATACTACAATTTACTGTAGTATCTTTAGTATAGTATGGTTCAAAAACACTATAGTATTTACTAGAGTAATTTTACTGTAATTTTACTATAATATATTATATGTATTTTTTCATGTGGGGCTGTTTGAATATGGTCTCCATTGTTGATGTTTGTATGACAGCTGGCCGAAACTATACTTGATAAAGTTTTAAATATGGATATTTTTCTTCCACAAACGCGTTGATTCGCTTCAGAAGGCCTTTATTAACACCCCAGAGCCGCTGGAGCAGTTATATGACGGACAGATGCACTTTTTATGGACTTCAAAAACTGCTTGGATTAGCCTGGACTTTTGTAATATAACTCAGATTTTATTCGTCTGAAAGCAGAATGTCATACACACCTCGGATGAGCTGAGGGAGAGTAAATCATGGGCTAATGTTCATTTTTGGGTGAACTAGGAGTTGGAGTTGTAACTGTAATAGCATGGTATTCAAACGAGTTGTTGAGAGTTGAGTATTTCCAATTGTTAGAGATGAGAAGACCTGTGCCTCCACCTCTCCCAGTGTGAGAAGTTGTTAGAGAGCAGCAGGGGTTGCTGAGTCTTCTGGACGGATCCAGGTCTCAGTCAAGGCCAAGATATTTATAGTGGATTGAGTGGCAAAGGCTGGAATGAAGTCAGCTTTGTTGACAGCTGACCAACAGTTGTACTTAAAGCACATGTTGGGGATGAGAAAGAAAGTTGGATCAGGAGAGGGAAAACGAAGATATTTATGCCGAGTTCAGACTGCCCGATTTTAGTCCCGATTTTGACTCACTGACAGGTTTTGTGAAATCGACAACAAATGTCCGAAATCATAGGCAAATCGGAGCTTGTGCATGTGACTGACAATCACGCAGTGTGAATGATCAAAGACGCGATCAGAGAGAATCGCAGACGAGTCGCAGACGCCTGTGTGAAATGTGTTCTGACTGAAAAATACATCGGCGATGACCGACAGCCAATGAGAGAGCAAGATACAGGGCAGCGGGAGGTTCGGGGAGGAGTTATAGACCATAATATCAGTATTTTAATAGATAGATTTACAATTATATCAAACAGAAACAAAGCACAAACATGTGCTTGACCAGCTGCAGAAGTAGCACATTGCACAATTATTTACCTCAATCTCTTTGCAGAACACTATCATTGCTCCCTGTGTCTCCAACTATTTCCTCCGCCATAATCTATTTTAGTTTTCTAATTTTTCGCTGCAAATCAGCGCACAGAAAATTTTGATGGCAAACTTTCTGCAGTTTATCATTTTTAATAAGAATTCCAGTTTCACGCGAGAACTAGTGGGTGACACGGGAAGTGTTGCCACAGCTACTTTGAAAAAGTAATCTGATTACTGATTACTCCTTTAAAAAGTAACTTAGTTACTTTACAGATTACTTGATTTTAAAAGTAACTAAGTTAGTTTACAAGTTACTTTATTAGTTACATTCAGCAGCTGCCGACAATAGCCCTGCCGCCTCAACATAGAAATGACAACCGTTTTTGCCAACGCTCACTTTATTGGAAGTGCATTTTTTACAGTAACGTCAACAATGTATCTCCTGACATTTTATATTACCTGGAAAAAAAAAGTCTTTCTTGACTTCACTTGACATAAATACTCTCTCAGAAATGCAAGAAGAAAGCAAAAATATATTTTTACTAAGGAAAATGACTATAATAGTAACTCACAGTGACTTGGATAAATTACTCTGATTACTGGTTTGGAAATAGTAACGCGTTAGATTACTCGTTACTAGAATAAAGTAGTCAGATTAGAGTAACGCATTACTGACATCACTGGACATGGGAGGGGATTTTCAAACCTCTCCCGTCCCACTCCCACAAAAAAAATCCTATCCCATCCCAATCCCAGAAGAATGACTCCCGTCCCCTCCCACTCCTGTGTTGTGTTTTTTTTGGCCGGAATCTGTCAGTTACATAAAAAAATTCAGTACCGATCACAGCATGCCCATACCCAGGTGAATAAAACCCCAAAATGTAGATTTTGTTTAAGATGGCTTTTAGTTCAATATAATAGCGATGCACACACATTAAATTCCACGTACATCATCTATGCAAACACAGGCAGGCACGCACACACACACAGTAAATATCTTGCAGCTTTTTGGTTACTTCAGATTGCCCTAAAATGTCGGTGAGCACAACTGAGGTATCATTTGCAGCATGGCTTTCATATCTGACTCAATTTTGATGATGATTTTGCGGCTACAAAGTGCATGGGGAAGCCTCCTTTCTCTTAGACCCTATCCCAAATGGCACACTTCATGCACACTTTCGGTCTTGTGGACTTACAATGGCGGCTGCGTGTGTGTGTCCGTTAAGTCCACGAGACCGCAGCGTGTCCCATTTGTCATTTTAGGTCTCAGAAGGGTGATTGTAAGTCCACAAGGCCAAAAGTGCACATGAAGTGTGCCATTTGGGACAGGGCCTACGTTGTGAAACTGCGGACTCAGAGAAAGACCGTGAGGGTTTAGGGTGCCATTTGGGACAGGGCCTTATATTATTGGTGGTTGGCATTGGCCACCAACTGTTACAGGTGTGGAGCACGTCATTCACTGAACCAGCCACACCAAAGCAAACAGGAGAGCATAAAGAGACAGGGAAACTAGAATTGAGTTTAAACAGTGTGAAAAACAGTGTTTAAATAGTGTTATTACGATTCCTGGTCCCGTCCACTCCCGGTAAAAAAATATTCCACTCCCGTCCCCACCACGTGATTATTAGTGATTTTGTTTCCCATCCCGCGGGACTCCCGAAAAAAATGTCAGCATCTAGCGAGAACTCCAGTCACACATGATCTCGCATTGTTTACTTGTCACATCTCACGTCTGTTAGGTTGTGAAACGTAGAGTTATCAGTGACTCTTCCTCTTGAAAAGTCACCTTGTGATCTGATGAGTTTTTGATGATCCTTACTCTGTGTCCTTACTCGGTGTCCTTACTCGGTGTCCTTACTCGGTGTCCTTAATCGGTGTCCTTACCGGTGTCCTTACTCGGTGTCCTTACTCAATGTCCTTACTCGGTGTCCTTACTCGGTGTCCTTACTCGGTGTCCTTAATCGGTGTCCTTACCGGTGTCCTTACTCGGTGTCCTTACTCAATGTCCTTACTCGGTGTCCTTACTCAGTGTCCTTACTCGGTGTCCTTACCGGTGTCCTTACTCTGTGTCCTTACCGGTGTCCTTACTCGGTGTCCTTACTCAGTGTCCTTACTCTGTGTCCTTACCGGTGTCCTTACTCGGTGTCCTTACCGGTGTCCTTACTCAGTGTCCTTACCGGTGTCCTTACTCGGTGTCCTTACTCGGTGTCCTTACCGGTGTCCTTACTCGGTGTCCTTACTCGGTGTCCTTACCGGTGTCCTTACTCGGTGTCCTTACCGGTGTCCTTACTCGGTGTCCTTACCGGTGTCCTTACTCTGTGTCCTTACCGGTGTCCTTACCGGTGTCCTTACTCGGTGTCCTTACCGGTGTCCTTACTCGGTGTACTTACCGGTGTCCTTACTCGGAGTCCTTACTCGGTGTCCTTACTCGGTGTCCTTACTCGGTGTCCTTACTCTGTGTCCTTACTCGGTGTCTTTACCGGTGTCCTTACCGGTGTCCTTACTCGGTGTCCTTACTCTGTGTCCTTACTCGGTGTCCTTACCGGTGTCCTTACTCGGTGTCCTTACTCTGTGTCCTTACCGGTGTCCTTACTCGGTGTCCTTACTCGGTGTCCTTACTCGGTGTCCTTACTCGGTGTCTTTACCGGTGTCCTTACCGGTGTCCTTACCGGTGTCCTTACTCGGTGTCCTTACTCTGTGTCCTTACTCGGTGTCCTTACCGGTGTCCTTACTCGGTGTCCTTACTCTGTGTCCTTACCGGTGTCCTTACTCGGTGTCCTTACTCGGTGTCCTTACTCGGTGTCCTTACTCGGTGTCTTTACCGGTGTCCTTACCGGTGTCCTTACTCGGTGTCCTTACCGGTGTCCTTACCGGTGTCCTTACTCGGTGTCCTTACCGGTGTCCTTACTCGGTGTCCTTACCGGTGTCCTTACTCGGTGTCCTTACTCGGTGTCCTTACTCGGTGTCCTTACTCTGTGTCCTTACTCGGTGTCTTTACCGGTGTCCTTACCGGTGTCCTTACTCGGTGTCCTTACTCTGTGTCCTTACTCGGTGTCCTTACCGGTGTCCTTACTCGGTGTCCTTACTCTGTGTCCTTACCGGTGTCCTTACTCGGTGTCCTTACTCTGTGTCCTTACTCGGTGTCCTTACCGGTGTCCTTACTCGGTGTCCTTACTCTGTGTCCTTACTCGGTGTCCTTACCGGTGTCCTTACTCGGTGTCCTTACTCGGTGTCCTTACTCGGTGTCCTTACTCGGTGTCCTTACCGGTGTCCTTACTCGGTGTCCTTACTCGGTGTCCTTACTCGGTGTCCTTACCGGTGTCCTTACTCGGTGTCCTTACTCAGTGTCCTTACTCTGTGTCCTTACTCGGTGTCCTTACCGGTGTCCTTACCGGTGTCCTTACCGGTGTCCTTACTCTGTGTCCTTACTCGGTGTCCTTACTCTGTGTCCTTACCGGTGTCCTTACCGGTGTCCTTACTCGGTGTCCTTACCGGTGTCCTTACTTGGTGTACTTAACGGTGTCCTTACTCGGTGTCCTTACCGGTGTCCTTACTCGGTGTCCTTACTCGGTGTCCTTACCGGTGTCCTTACTCGGTGTCCTTACTCGGTGTCCTTACCGGTGTCCTTACTCGGTGTCCTTACTCGGTGTCCTTACTCGGTGTCCTTACTCTGTGTCCTTACCAGTGTCCTTACCGGTGTCCTTACTTGGTGTCCTTACTCAGTGTCCTTACCGGTGTCCTTACTCGGTGTCCTTACCGGTGTCCTTACCGGTATCCTTACCGGTGTCCTTACCGGTGTCCTTACCGGTGTCCTTACTTGGTGTCCTTACTCGGTGTCCTTACCGGTGTCCTTACCGGTGTCCTTACTCGGTGTCCTTACTCGGTGTCCTTACCGGTGTCCTTACTCGGTGTCCTTACCGTGTCCTTACTTGGTGTCCTTACTCGGTGTCCTTACCGGTGTCCTTACTCGGTGTCCTTACCGGTGTCCTTACTCGGTGTCCTTACCGGTGTCCTTACTCGGTGTCCTTACCGGTGTCCTTACTCTGTGTCCTTACTCGGTGTCCTTACCGGTGTCCTTACTTGGTGTCCTTACTCGGTGTCCTTACCGGTGTCCTTACTCGGTGTCCTTACTCAGTGTCCTTAACGGTGTCCTTACTCGGTGTCCTTACCGGTGTCCTTACTCGGTGTCCTTACCGGTGTCCTTACTCAATGTCATTACTCGGTGTCCTTACCGGTGTCCTTACCGGTGTCCTTACTCGGTGTCCTTACCGGTGTCCTTACTCGGTGTCCTTACCGGTGTCCTTACTCGGTGTCCTTACTCGGTGTCCTTACCGGTGTCCTTACTCTGTGTCCTTACCGGTGTCCTTACCGGTGTCCTTACTCGATGGAGTCAATAATTACACTGCTTTTCAACACTTGAGTGAAAACAGCTGTGCACGCCCTTACAATTAGACTAAAAGTCAATAGCCTGTGAATGGCTAAAATCGAAACCAATGCTGGACAGCATGGCACTTAAGTGCAATATTAACAAAAACAATAATAACGCAGCAAACGCAGCTGTTATTCTATAGCAACGAGTATCATTAGAAATACAAGTTACTATGAAAGTAAAAAATAAAAAATGTGCAGAAAATCTAAATGAATCATTCCTAGTAGCAAATAATAATTTAAGCAACAGAACAGAACTAGGTATTAAGAAAAACACTTATGCACTCTTTGCCATCTGTGATTAAATCTCTTGTCCTGACCTTCTACTAACGTGCTCGAGATAAACAAATGAGTTCTGCCCACAAGACATGATATGCACTTTTTAGTTAAGATTAAGTAAAATAGTCAAATACCATGGTACAACCACACTTTGGCCCTCAAGAGAGTGCCAGGGTTTGGGTGATGAAAGGAGTGAGGACTCAGATGCAGAAGTTCAAGTTCTTTAGGCAAGGCAAGGCAAGTTTATTTGTATAACACATTTCATACACAGTGGCAATTCAAAGTGCTTTACACAGAAATGAAATTAAAATATTCGTAAGTGAATAAAATAAAATAAAAATATTTATAGTATAACCCCTATCTGAAGGGAAAGAAAATGGAGAGTCAGGTTTACGTAAAAAATATTTGTCAGGTAACTGTGCATTTAAACATTACCCTTACAGACAAATCTTCCTGGACAGGAACACCAGGGCTATCTCTACTTTGTTCGACCGTCAGAGCGGATCTACACGGTCCTTCCTCTTACTTTATTAATTATAAAAATATAACAAAACAAACAAAAACTACCCCGTGGGGGAAAACAAGACAGGCAGCAATACTTTACAAGACTGGACTTGGCAGGACTAGAAAACATGAAGGTACTTTAGACAACGAACCAGCACAGGCCTGCAGACACAACGAGAATAAATAGGGAAGCAAACAAAAGAGGGTAACGAGGGAAGACAGGTAGGGCAAATGAACCAATAATCAGGAAACAAGGTGGGAGAGCATAAACAATAGACAGAAGAGCACATGGCACAACCACGGTGCGAATTACGGGTTTTTTGGTCAAAGAAAGTAGTCTAATATGAAGCTTTGGGCTACCTGTAAATATGATTCCTTTCTAGCTCTGACTGATTTTAAATCATAATTTTGGTCACCCCTGAAATGGGTCATATCATTAACATTACTGTTGAATTAAATACGGTATAAAAGCGTGCTCATTCAGGGACGTTCTTTTCTTGCATGGACGAAGAACATAATCTGTTTTAAATACATATAGCATACACAGTTCCTTTGAATGACAACATTTGCCCTCTTTAATGCTGTTAAAATGAATGTATGAAAATAACCTCAACTTAACACTGAAATAGGAGAATCGTGATCTCTGTTTGAAACAAAAAAATCTCAATTTATTCTCAATTTATCCGGTGAAAACACAAACCATGTGCTACAAAGAACTTGACAACACAAGAGTGACTGGCCAAAGAAAATATAAACCATGCGCTCACAAGACACACATGACAAGAAAACGCACGGCTTGAGCACACTCAAGACTGGACTCGGGACAGGAGACGGAGAACTCTCTGGACTCGGGACAGGAGACGGAGAACTCTCTGGACTCGGGACAGGAGAAGGAGACCTCACTGGACTCGGGACAGGAGAAGGAGACCTCACTGGACTCGGGACAGGAGACGGAGAACTCTCTGGACTCGGGACAGGAGACGGAGAACTCTCTGGACTCGGGACAGGAGAAGGAGACCTCACTGGACTCGGGACAGGAGACGGAGAACTCTCTGGACTCGGGACAGGAGACGGAGAACTCTCTGGACTCGGGACAGGAGACGGAGAACTCTCTGGACTCGGGACAGGAGACGGAGAACTCTCTGGACTCGGGACAGGAGACGGAGAACTCTCTGGACTCGGGACAGGAGACGGAGAACTCTCTGGACTCGGGACAGGAGACGGAGAACTCTCTGGACTCGGGACAGGAGACGGAGAGCTCTCTGGACTTGGGACAGGAGACCTCACTGGACTCGGGACAGGAGACCTCACTGGACTCGGGACAGAAGACGGAGAACTCTCTGGACTTGGGACAGGAGACCTCACTGGACTCGGGACAGGAGACGGAGAACTCTCTGGACTTGGGACAGGAGACCTCACTGGACTCGGGACAGGAGACCTTACTGGACTCGGGACAGAAGACGGAGAACTCTCTGGACTCGGGACAGGAGACGGAGACCTCACTGGACTCGGGACAGGAGACGGAGAACTCTCTGGACTTTGGACAGGAGACGGAGAACTCTCTGGACTCGGGACAGGAGACGGAGAACTCTCTGGACTCGGGACAGGAGACGGAGAACTCTCTGGACTCGGGACAGGAGACGGAGAACTCTCTGGACTTGGGACAGGAGACGGAGAACTCTCTGGACTCGGGACAGGAGACGGAGAACTCTCTCGACTTGGGACAGGAGACGGAGAACTCTCTCGACTTGGGACAGGAGACGGAGAACTCACTGGACTTGGGACAGGAGACGGAGAACTCTCTCGACTTGGGACAGGAGACGGAGAACTCTCTGGACTCGGGACAGGAGACGGAGAACTCTCTCGACTTGGGACAGGAGACGGAGAACTCTCTCGACTTGGGACAGGAGACGGAGAACTCACTGAACTTGGGACAGGAGACGGAGAACTCTCTGGACTCGTGACAGGAGACGGAGAACTCTCTGGACTCGGGACAGGAGACGGAGAACTCTCTGGACTTGGGACAGGAGACGGAGAACTCTCTGGACTTGGGACAGGAGACGGAGAACTCTCTGGACTTGGGACAGGAGACGGAGAACTCTCTGGACTTGGGACAGGAGACGGAGAACTCTCTGGACTCGGGACAGGAGACGGAGAACTCTCTGGACTTGGGACAGGAGACGGAGAACCGTTTTGGAGCCCATTGAAGTCCATTAGATGGAGAAAAACCCTGGACTGTTTTCATCCAAAACCTTAATTTCTTTTCGACTGCAGAAAGAAAGACATGGACATCTTGGATGACATGGGGGTGAGTAAATTATCAGCAAAAGTTTATTTAAAAGTGAACTAATCCTTTAAACAGCATCTAAATCAAAACGTCCTAATGTTACTGAATAAAATGTCAGGATGAGCTACAGGACCGTGAAGTGGACTTGATCTACTCCATCTGTGTTTGATCATCGCTCTGAATCTGATCTGTATGTAGTCTTTGACAAAAACGTGATATTCTCAGCTTTATGCTCAAAATGTTGCTTTTTTTAATGAGACGTGCCCACATTCAAGTGTTGATTAAGAAGGATTGCATTAAACTAGAATAAAACAGATTTTTCTGTTTCAAAGCAGAGACTCCGTTCGTTCTTTCTTTCTATGTATTACATGTTCAGATATTCATACAATATTCATTGCAATGTTTCATTAAGTAATTTGCCACGCAATTTAATTCAGTTATTAACTTTAATTGAGCGTGCAAAGCTGGGTGATGACCCCGCAGGTGCTGCCTCCCTCTGCCATAGTTAATCTACGGTAGTAAAGCAGTAACCTCCGTGACTCCGATAAGCACGTCACTTAAATTGGCACGCCGCTGGTGTAACCTTGTTTTCATTCCGTACAACAGAAACGCGGTGTAGTGGAACCTTTACCATTCATTAACCGTGACGTTTTTATGCGCGGTTAATCGTGAAACCGGTTAATCGCTGCATCCCTAATCTAGAGTGAGTAAACTAGAGTGAGTAATCTAGAGTGAGTAAACTAGAGCGAGTAATCTAGAGTGAGTAAACTAGAGCGAGTAATCTAGAGTGAGTAAACTAGAGCGAGTAATCTAGAGTGAGTAATCTAGAGCGAGTAAACTAGAGCGAGTATTCTAGAGCGAGTAATCTAGAGCGAGTAAACTAGAGCGAGTATTCTAGAGCGAGTAAACTAGAGCGAGTAATCTAGAGTAATCTAGAGTGAGTATCTAGAGTGAGTAATCTAGAGCGAGTAATCTAGAGTAATCTAGAGTGAGTAATCTAGAGCGAGTAATCTAGAGTAATCTAGAGTGAGTAATCTATTGCGAGTAATCTAGAGTGAGTAATCTAGAGCGAGTAATCTAGAGTAATCTAGAGTGAGTAATCTAGAGCGAGTAATCTAGAGTGAGTAATCTAGAGCGAGTAATCTAGAGTTATCTAGAGTGAGTAATCTAGAGCGAGTAATCTAGAGTGAGTAATCTAGAGCGAGTAATCTAGAGCGAGTAATCTAGAGTAATCTAGAGTGAGTAATCTAGAGTGAGTAATCTAGAGTGAGTATGCTTCATATTTTGTCTGCACACACCATAAGAGTTTTTCACTGAAAAAAATATGTTTTTTGATGTTGGTTTTCTAATCTAGAGTGAGTAATCTAGAGTGAGTAATCTAGAGTGAGTATCTAGAGCGAGTAATCTAGAGTAATCTAGAGTGAGTATCTAGAGCGAGTAATCTAGAGCGTGTAATCTAGAGTAATCTAGAGTGAGTAATCTAGAGCGAGTAATCTAGAGTGAGTAATCTAGAGCGAGTAATCTAGAGCGAGTAATCTAGAGTAATCTAGAGTGAGTAATCTAGAGCGAGTAATCTAGAGTGAGTAATCTAGAGTGAGTATGCTTCATATTTTGTCTGCACACACCATAAGAGTCTTTTCACTGAAAAAAATATGTTTTTTGATGTTGGTTTTCTAATCTAGAGTGAGTAATCTAGAGTGAGTAATCTAGAGTGAGTATCTAGAGCGAGTAATCTAGAGTAATCTAGAGTGAGTATCTAGAGCGAGTAATCTAGAGCGAGTAATCTAGAGTAATCTAGAGTGAGTAATCTAGAGCGAGTAATCTAGAGTAATCTAGAGTGAGTAATCTATTGCGAGTAATCTAGAGTAATCTAGAGTGAGTAATCTAGAGTAATCTAGAGTAAGTAATCTAGAGCGAGTAATCTAGAGTAATCTAGAGTGAGTAATCTAGAGCGAGTAATCTAGATTGAGTAATCTAAAGCGAGTAATCTAGAGTGAGTAAACTAAAGGGAGTAATCTAGAGTGAGTAATCTAGAGCGAGTAATCTAGAGTGAGTAATCTAGAGCGAGTATGCTTCACATTTTGTCTGCACACACCATAAGAGTCTTTTCACTGAAAAAAATATGTTTTTTGATGTTGGTTTTCTAATCTAGAGTGAGTAATCTAGAGTGAGTAATCTAGAGTGAGTATCTAGAGCGAGTAATCTAGAGTAATCTAGAGTGAGTATCTAGAGCGAGTAATCTAGAGCGAGTAATCTAGAGTAATCTAGAGTGAGTAATCTAGAGCGAGTAATCTAGAGTAATCTAGAGTGAGTAATCTATTGCGAGTAATCTAGAGTAATCTAGAGTGAGTAATCTAGAGTAATCTAGAGTAAGTAATCTAGAGCGAGTAATCTAGAGTAATCTAGAGTGAGTAATCTAGAGCGAGTAATCTAGATTGAGTAATCTAAAGCGAGTAATCTAGAGTGAGTAAACTAAAGGGAGTAATCTAGAGTGAGTAATCTAGAGCGAGTAATCTAGAGTGAGTAATCTAGAGCGAGTATGCTTCACATTTTTCACAAGTCTTTTCACTGAAAAAAATATGTTTTTTGATGTTGGTTTTCTAATCTAGAGTGAGTAATCTAGAGTGAGTAATCTAGAGTGAGTATCTAGAGTGAGTAATCTAGAGTAATCTAGAGTGAGTATCTAGAGCGAGTAATCTAGAGTAATCTAGAGTGAGTATCCAGAGCGAGTAATCTAGAGCGAGTAATCTAGAGTGAGTAATCTAGAGCGAGTAATCTAGAGTAATCTAGAGTGAGTAATCTATTGCGAGTAATCTAGAGTAATCTAGAGTGAGTAATCTAGAGCGAGTAATCGTGAGTAATCTAGAGCGAGTAATCTAGAGTAATCTAGAGTGAGTAATCTAGAGCGAGTAATCTAGAGCGAGTAATCTAGAGTGAGTAATCTATTGCGAGTAATCTAGAGTAATCTAGAGTGAGTAATCTAGAGCGAGTAATCGTGAGTAATCTAGAGCGAGTAATCTAGAGTAATCTAGAGTGAGTAATCTAGAGCGAGTAATCTAGAGTAATCTAGATTGAGTATCTAGAGTGAGTAATCTAGAGCGAGTAATCTAGAGGGAGTAATCTAGAGCGAGTAATCTAGAGTGAGTAATCTAGAGCGAGTAATCTAGAGCGAGTAATCTAGAGTAATCTAGAGTGAGTAATCTAGAGCGACTGTTGAAAAGGCTCAGTAAGTTGATCGTGATTGGTGAGTTGGGAATTATTGACAGCCGTAGCTTAGTCCCGTCCCCCAGAGTTTGACGCACATTGTTATGTTCCGCTTGAAAGCTGTGGAGGGCTCGCGTGTATTCAAGCCATAGATGAGTGTGCGTAACTTTAAAAGTAAGTTCATTTTTCACCTAATACAGTCGTTAACCTTGGTATTTATTGATATTTGTGTTGAGTTTATCTTGATATTGGTGTATTATGTGTGAAAACGTTCTGATGTTCAATATCCATATTTCTGTGAAGCTAATGCTAGCGATATGACAGTGTTCACTATCTTTGCACGTGTGGTCCGACACACGCGGTTTAATTAAAATGACAATAACTCATTTTCCATGTTTACTTTAGTGTTTACACTGTACAGGTGCCAGTAAGCCATATTTATGTGGATTGTGAAGATTATATTGTTTGAGTAGTTATAAGATGATCGTCACGTGTACATTAATAGTCTATTGATTACATTTAATATAGTCACATGTCAGGTTTATTACTTTGATTTAAATGTTTATCATTTATTACTGTAAACTGATTATTTATATTTCTGTTCTATTGTAGAAACCACACACACATACACGCATTCAAAGTCACATACAACTGTCAATGCATCGCATTGAGTATGTCAGCTGGCTTGAACCTTATTAAACAACAGTGATTGGACTTTTGGACTTTGTGCATTCTTACCAATGCCCTGTGATGATCCCAATTAAGCCAGAACCAGTCAATACAGTCCTTAAACCTATCTAACAGCGAGTAATCTATTGTGAGTAATCTAGAGTGAGTAATCTAGAGTGAGTATGCTTCACATTTTGTCTGGACACACCATAAGAGTCTTTTCACTGAAAAAATATGTTTTTTGATGTTGGTTTTCTAATCTAGAGTGAGTAATCTAGAGTAAGTAATCTAGAGTGAGTATCTAGAGCGAGTAATCTAGAGCGAGTAATCTAGAGTAATCTAGAGTGAGTATCTAGAGCGAGTAATCTAGAGTAATCTAGAGTGAGTAATCTAGAGCGAGTAATCTAGAGTAATCTAGAGTGAGTAATCTATTGCGAGTAATCTAGAGTAATCTAGAGTAATCTAGAGTGAGTAATCTAGAGCGAGTAATCTAGAGTGAGTATCTAGAGCGAGTAATCTCGAGCGAGTAATCTAGAGTAATCTAGAGTGAGTAATCTAGAGTAATCTAGAGCAAGTAATCTAGAGCGAGTAATCTAGAGTAATCTAGAGTGAGTAATCTATTGCGAGTAATCTAGAGTAATCTAGAGTGAGTAATCTAGAGTAATCTAGAGTAATGTAGAGTGAGTAATCTAGAGCGAGTAATCTAGAGTGAGTATCTAGAGCGAGTAATCTCGAGCGAGTAATCTAGAGTAATCTAGAGTGAGTATCTAGAGTGAGTAATCTAGAGCGAGTAATCTAGAGCGAGTAATCTAGAGCGAGTAATCTAGAGTGAGTAATCTAGAGCGAGTAATCTAGAGCGAGTAATCTATTGCGAGTAATCTAGAGTAATCTAGAGTGAGTAAACTAGAGCGAGTAATCTATTGCAAGTAATCTAGAGTAATCTAGAGTGAGTAATCTAGAGCGAGTAATCTATTGCGAGTAATCTAGAGTAATCTAGAGTGAGTAATCTAGAGTAATCTAGAGTAATCTAGAGTGAGTAATCTAGAGCGAGTAATCTAGAGTGAGTATCTAGAGCGAGTAATCTCGAGCGAGTAATCTAGAGTGAGTAATCTAGAGTGAGTAATCTAGAGTGAGTAATCTAGAGCGAGTAATCTAGAGTAATCTAGAGCGAGTAATCTAGAGCGAGTAATCTAGAGCGAGTAATCTAGAGCGAGTAATCTAGAGTAATCTAGAGTGAGTAAACTAGAACGAGTAATCTAGAGTGATCTAGAGTGAGTAAACTAGAGCGAGTAATCTAGAGTAATCTAGAGTGAGTAAACTAGAGCGAGTAATCTAGAGTAATCTAGAGTGAGTAATCTATTGCGAGTAATCTAGAGTAATCTAGAGTGAGTAATCTAGAGTAATCTAGAGTAATCTAGAGTGAGTAATCTATTGCGAGTAATCTAGAGTAATCTAGAGTGAGTAATCTAGAGTAATCTAGAGTAATCTAGAGTGAGTAATCTAGAGCGAGTAATCTAGAGTGAGTATCTAGAGCGAGTAATCTCGAGCGAGTAATCTAGAGTAATCTAGAGTGAGTATCTAGAGTGAGTAATCTAGAGCGAGTAATCTAGAGCGAGTAATCTAGAGCGAGTAATCTAGAGTGAGTAATCTAGAGCGAGTAATCTAGAGCGAGTAATCTAGAGCGAGTAATCTAGAGTGAGTAATCTAGAGCGAGTAATCTATTGCGAGTAATCTAGAGTAATCTAGAGTGAGTAAACTAGAGCGAGTAATCTATTGCGAGTAATCTAGAGTAATCTAGAGTGAGTAATCTAGAGCGAGTAATCTAGAGTAATCTAGAGTGAGTAATCTATTGCGAGTAATCTAGAGTGAGTAATCTAGAGTAATCTAGAGTAATCTAGAGTGAGTAATCTAGAGCGAGTAATCTGGAGTGAGTATCTAGAGCGAGTAATCTCGAGCGAGTAATCTAGAGTAATCTAGAGTGAGTAATCTAGAGCGAGTAATCTAGAGTAATCTAGAGTGAGTAATCTAGAGCGAGTAATCTAGAGTAATCTAGAGTGAGTAATCTATTGCGAGTAATCTAGAGTGAGTAATCTAGAGTAATCTAGAGTAATCTAGAGTGAGTAATCTAGAGCGAGTAATCTAGAGTGAGTATCTAGAGCGAGTAATCTCGAGCGAGTAATCTAGAGTAATCTAGAGTGAGTAATCTAGAGTAATCTAGAGCAAGTAATCTAGAGCGAGTAATCTAGAGTAATCTAGAGTGAGTAATCTATTGCGAGTAATCTAGAGTAATCTAGAGTGAGTAATCTAGAGTAATCTAGAGTAATCTAGAGTGAGTAATCTAGAGCGAGTAATCTAGAGTGAGTATCTAGAGCGAGTAATCTCGAGCGAGTAATCTAGAGTAATCTAGAGTGAGTATCTAGAGTGAGTAATCTAGAGCGAGTAATCTAGAGCGAGTAATCTAGAGCGAGTAATCTAGAGTGAGTAATCTAGAGCGAGTAATCTAGAGCGAGTAATCTAGAGCGAGTAATCTAGAGTGAGTAATCTAGAGCGAGTAATCTATTGCGAGTAATCTAGAGTAATCTAGAGTGAGTAAACTAGAGCGAGTAATCTATTGCAAGTAATCTAGAGTAATCTAGAGTGAGTAATCTAGAGCGAGTAATCTATTGCGAGTAATCTAGAGTAATCTAGAGTGAGTAATCTAGAGTAATCTAGAGTAATCTAGAGTGAGTAATCTAGAGCGAGTAATCTAGAGTGAGTATTTAGAGCGAGTAATCTCGAGCGAGTAATCTAGAGTGAGTAATCTAGAGTGAGTAATCTAGAGTGAGTAATCTAGAGCGAGTAATCTAGAGTAATCTAGAGCGAGTAATCTAGAGCGAGTAATCTAGAGCGAGTAATCTAGAGCGAGTAATCTAGAGTAATCTAGAGTGAGTAAACTAGAACGAGTAATCTAGAGTGATCTAGAGTGAGTAAACTAGAGCGAGTAATCTAGAGTAATCTAGAGTGAGTAAACTAGAGCGAGTAATCTAGAGTAATCTAGAGTGAGTAATCTATTGCGAGTAATCTAGAGTAATCTAGAGTGAGTAATCTAGAGTAATCTAGAGTAATCTAGAGTGAGTAATCTATTGCGAGTAATCTAGAGTAATCTAGAGTGAGTAATCTAGAGTAATCTAGAGTAATCTAGAGTGAGTAATCTAGAGCGAGTAATCTAGAGTGAGTATCTAGAGCGAGTAATCTCGAGCGAGTAATCTAGAGTAATCTAGAGTGAGTATCTAGAGTGAGTAATCTAGAGCGAGTAATCTAGAGCGAGTAATCTAGAGCGAGTAATCTAGAGTGAGTAATCTAGAGCGAGTAATCTAGAGCGAGTAATCTAGAGCGAGTAATCTAGAGTGAGTAATCTAGAGCGAGTAATCTATTGCGAGTAATCTAGAGTAATCTAGAGTGAGTAAACTAGAGCGAGTAATCTATTGCGAGTAATCTAGAGTAATCTAGAGTGAGTAATCTAGAGCGAGTAATCTATTGCGAGTAATCTAGAGTAATCTAGAGTGACTAATCTAGAGTAATCTAGAGTAATCTAGAGTGAGTAATCTAGAGCGAGTAATCTAGAGTGAGTATCTAGAGCGAGTAATCTCGAGCGAGTAATCTAGAGTGAGTAATCTAGAGTGAGTAATCTAGAGTGAGTATCTAGAGTGAGTAATCTAGAGCGAGTAATCTAGAGTAATCTAGAGCGAGTAATCTAGAGCGAGTAATCTAGAGCGAGTAATCTAGAGTGAGTAATCTAGAGCGAGTAATCTAGAGCGAGTAATCTAGAGTAATCTAGAGTGAGTAAACTAGAACGAGTAATCTAGAGTGATCTAGAGTGAGTAAACTAGAGCGAGTAATCTAGAGTAATCTAGAGTGAGTAAACTAGAGCGAGTAATCTAGAGTAATCTAGAGTGAGTAAACTAGAACGAGTAATCTAGAGTGAGTATGCTTCACATTTTGTCTGCACACACCATGAGTCTTTTCACTGACAAAAATATGTTTTTTGATGTTGGTTTTACTGTGAAAGGTGATGCTGAAGTTATTGAAATGCAACAATTGAAAGGAATCTCACTAAGCCTCCTAATGAGTATGTGGTATTACTGCCCCCTAGAGCAGCGGTTCCCAAACTGGGGTGCGCAGACTGACCACCGGGGGTGCGCGAGAGAATGTTTGTAATGGCAGAAAAAAATTCTCTTTTTAATTTTTATGTATTTAACTTAGGTAAACTTCACATGTCAGATTATTCTTGATAAATAAAAAATTCACATTACAAGCTATTATTTTACCTCTTATTAGACGAACGTGATCGTCTCTGTATCGGAATCGATAGTAGATGCCTCATTCTACTGATCCGTGCAGTCGCTAATGAAGCATCTACATATACATCTATGACCACGATCTAATTTGACCTCACTTAGCTGAAGTTATGTCTGAGCTCAGAGATGATCACGTTCGTCTGATAAGAGGTAAAATAATAGCATAAATACTGCTGGGTTTCTCTCAGAAACTGATGGTTTGTCTAGATCAGACCCTTATTCATCATCTGGTGTCGTTTAAAGCTGCACTGAAACTGTCATTTGAACCGTTTGGAGCCCATTGAAGTCCATTATATGGAGAAAAACCCTGGACTGTTTTCATCAAAAACCTTAATTTCTTCTCGACTGCAGAAAGAAAGACATGGACATCTTGGATGACATGGGGGTGAGTAAACTATCAGCAAAAGATTATTTAAATGTGAACTAATCCTTTAACATTACTGTTGAATGAAATACGCTATAAAATTGCAGTCATTCAGGGATGTGCATTTATTGCATGGACGAAGAACATAATCTGTTTAAAATGCATATACACAGTTCAGTGGAATGATAACATGTGCCCTCTTTAATGCTGTTAAACTGAATGTACAAAGAATATGCAAAGTACTCTCTTCCATAAAGAACTGTATTCTCTGCCTGTTCTTTTTTCTGACATTAAAGGGTGACGTGCATACACACATTTTGGAGTGTTCAAATGAGAGTAATGATACATTATTTTATAGATTTATGTATTTTTGCATTTTTCTTTATGTATCTCAGCCACTTTTATTTTGTTGAATAAGGTTGGAGACCCTTGTGAAGGTTTTGTGTGAAATAAAATGTTCTTTACATGCGAGTTTTAAAATTCATCCCATAAACATGTCCAATCATATTCCTCATTTCTTCTCATTTGTTCATTTCAGTCACACCCTCAACAACACCTGTGTATTTAAAGCAGCTCCGCTTCTGGTGTCTCTGCTCTATAACACAAGAGCAGCTTCACACCATGTTTGTTCTGGGTCTGCTCACCTGTATTGTGCTGAGAGCATTCAGTGCTCAGGCAAAAGTGGTCGATAGCTTTCATAATGAGTGTAGCGAGTTTTTCTACAAAGGCACTGAACCAAGAATTGTTATTGATCCAATAGATGGATCAATAGCGGTCAGGAAAGTCTGTCAGCAGTATAATGGATCAATTTATTATGCTACGCTGTACTCAGTTTCTCACAGGATTCCTCTCTACAGCGCCTACACATTTGTTCCTGAAAAACCAAAATCGATTACAGAGCCAAAGAATTGGTTCATCGAGCCACAGGTAAATATACATGCTTCACTGTCGAACAAAAGACTTTCATTAGCATTTTAAACTCTGCATTTCATAAGAAACTGTTAGTTAAGTTATTGATCTTCATTCTGTTTTTTGTTGTAACTAATATATAAAGTACATTAGATGGCTGGTACATCATGGAACACTCTTATACAGTAATACAGTAAACATTTCCCCTGAAAGAAAAGTAGGAAAGTACTTGTGCCCCAGGAAATTTAGTGATAAAAGTGTGATAAAACATCAAACTTAACATAATATTTTTTCTGTAGATTTCTAATCTTAATTCTGCAGATATGGTTCTTGAGACAAGTAGGAACTTGAGGAACTTGATACTTGATGAAAACACTATTAGAAAGAATCAAGCCGTCAACAGTGACTACAAGGACTCTGGATTTGATCGTGGACACCTGAATCCCAACAGCTTCCAACGCAATGAAGGCCGTAAAGCAACGTACACACTGACCAACGGTGCACCTATGGACCCATGTTTCAACCGTTTCAACTGGTATAAATGGGAACACAAATTGAATATTTTTCTAACAAATGAACTTAAGAACGGTGGTTCAGTCTACATTGTCACAGGTACGGTACCCAATGCAGATGAATGGATCCCAGAAAGGGACTCAAGGGTGTCGGTGCCCTCTCACATCTGGACGGCTGTCTGTTATATAAACCCTGATCAAAGTAAGTCTTTATCCTTCGGCTATATGGGAAAAAACGAGCAAGCAGAGCCTGACATACGCCTGAGGAGTGTCTCAGACCTGGACAATGAGCTCAGTGACCTCTATAATAAGCTCTTAGGTACTTCCTTGTCAGTTAACATTTTTGTTGACGATTGTTTTGGTGACAATAATAAATTAAGCAAGGCTCAGGCTCACTTTAAAAACAAAATTAAAATGGCAGGGATCAAAAAAATCCAAATGAGCCAAGGCACACAAACAATTGGCTTTATGCACAGCTGCACTACTTCCTGAACTTCAGCCAGCTCCTTTGTTTCCTGTCTGCCATTATTGGACAAACTGATTAATCCAGGTGTGTCTGATTATTGTTGTTGCGACTACAGAGGTCAGGCACACCTGGATTAATCAGTTTGTCCAATAATGGCAGACAGGAAACAAAGGAGCTGGCTGAAGTTCAGGAAGTAGTGCAGCTGTGCATAAAGCCAATTGTTAATCTGCTGAAAAGGGACCAGAACAGTGACAGCAAAGGTACATCATCTACAAAGAAAGTCAAGATGAGTAAATTTATAGCAGAATTAGCCTTCGATAGCATGAACACTTTCTACAATGAGACAGAGAAAATGAAGATCTTTGATGACAGTGCTTGTCTTCGTAAACCAACAGTAATGTCAACTGGGCATGACGAGCTCAGAAAAAGGGACGTATCTGAGGTGTTAGATGCTGTTCAATGCATTCTGGTGCCAGAGAAACAGAACACCACAGCTGATGGAACGCCCTGCTCAAGCTTCACGGACACGTTTGACAGCTGTCAATGCTCCGCAGGAGGTGAAACCAAGGCCTGCTGCTCCACTCCCTGCCTGTACCGCGACAAACTCAATTCCTACTGGTGTTACTCAGGCCAGACTCTGATAGAGTGCTCACCCCGGTACTCACTCATGACGTATAATGGAGAGAGGTGTTTGGATGATCACCCATGTGCCACATATGGTGAGGACTACTACTGGTGTAAGACTGGTCCTGGTTACAGAGAATGGAACTACTGTAGCCCTCCTCTGAGGAAAAGTAAAGCTTTAAATGGGCAGTACTGCCGCAGTAACAATGCCTGTGCCAAATATGGTAAAAATTATAGGTGGTGCTACACAGATGATGGCAATAGGTATTATGAATGCTGTACTTCTGATGACTGCTTATCCACTGTGACCGACCAAACCTGCAGGCCTGATCACAAGTGTGGATACTATGGCTATAGTTACCTGTGGTGCTACACGGATGAGAAAAATAACTCTGCTAAATGTTGCAAAAATTGTAGCAAGTAGATGGTTTACAATGTTTATTACAATGAATACTAAAATATGGTTTTGCAAATTGATTGTGATTGTACTTGGAGCTCTTACTTACCTACAAATCTAGTATAAGAATGTCTCTCATATTTGCTAATAACAGCTTAAAATGTATTTTTTCCCTGATGATTTGCATCCAAAAACAAAAAACTCAATAAAAACATCTATGCATATTTAAATCATTTGCAAACTTTGTACTGTACTTTGTTACGTATAGACTGTCATAAATGCACATCTATGCAAAGCTTTTTTTTATTTATTTTTTATTTTATTTATCCTTTATTTTTCCAGTAAGGTCCCATTGAGATTAAAATAAATCTCTTCTTCCAGGAATCCTTGGCCAAGATGGCTGTAATAAAATTTCACATAAACATATAACACACATGATAAGCTAAAACATTCAACATAAATCGCCAAATTAATTAAAACAGCAACATGATTCAATCATTTTACACTGCAATAGATGTTTGAAAATATTCAAAGAAGGAATTGTTTCTAATGGGTTAGTAACTTGAAATTCATTCCATAGCCAAGGAGCATAATCAGAGAAAGATGATTTTCCATGCTCCGAGTGTATCCTAGGTACTACTAATTTAATCCCATTAGATGATCTAGTGCTATAGTTCTTTCGACATAGGCATAAAAGACTAGTAAGGTCATTTAGAAGTCTTCTGTAACGAACTGCTCTGAGACAGAAGGTAGAAGATCCAAACGCAGCTTTATTAAAGGGTAATCCACACTCGTAGTCATCAAACAGGCAAGATGTCATAACAGGTAATCAGTCCAATTAGGCAAACAAAGGCAGGAGAGACAGGCAAACGGGTAATCCACGGAACAGGCAAGAAATCCAAAACCAGAGACATGAAACCAGAGAAAACTCTCAGAAATGCAGTAATACAACAAACAAGACTTTGCAGTGAATGACAGAGTGAACATGGTTTATATAGGGTGGGGTAATGGGGTAATGGGGTAATGAGGTGATGAGACACAGGTGCAAACAATGAGTGATGAGAATTATGGGTAATGTAGTTTGTGATGGAATGACAGTCCGGGGTGGAATGCCCTCAGGTGGTAATCAGGGGCACTCTCGCAGGTGATTGTGACACATACCTAATAATATTTTTACAACATATATTAACATATGTGATTTCCTTCTTTGATATAAAGATGACCAACCTACATAACTGTATAACAAACAGTGATGAGTACGTGAACAAGCATTTGTTATAAAACGCAGTGCAGCATGATAAACACCATCCAGCCTTTTCAATAAATTAGATTAGATTACATTAGATTAGATTAGATTAGATTAGATTAGATTAGATTAGATTAGATTAGATTAGATTAGATTCAACTTTATTGTCATTACACAAGTACAAGTACAAGGCAACGAATTGCAGTTTAGGTCTAACCAGAAGTGCAATAGCAGCAAGTGCAGGATATACAACGTTTGCATAAGTGCAGGACATGGATATGTACTGAATATATATAAATATGTATAAATAGAGAGATGGTTATTACTATAAACAGAACTGAATTTACAGGTGAATATGTACTATGAATATAATATAATATACAGATGGCTATTACTATAAACAGAATTTTACAGATAAAGGTATACAATGATATGTTAGGCTAAAATGAGGAATATGGCAGTGGATTAAGGTAGTGCAATAAATTATGGACAGAAGCTATCCGAGAAAGTGTAAAAGTGCAGTGGAAAGTGATTGCATATTACAGTTAGAAGTACGGTGCAAAATACAAATGTAAACAGTAGGTACTGTAAATTACAGTCGGCAGTGCAAATGAGCATAATCCAGTTACAGTATGGTAGTGCAAAATGCATAAGTAAACAGTTGTGACTGTAATAAACAGTCGGTAGTGCAAATAACAGAGTGAAGGCACTACGCCGAGACCTAAAGCACGATCAATGTAGAATCCAACAGCTGAGATACGCGCGTCTTCCTCTGATTGTAAACAAATCACTTCTGGGTCATCTGTCCGAACGCCGGATCTGCTCATATTCTCGCGCATGCGTCGTGGAGACACACACGGAAGGCAGTAACAAGTTGGAAAAAGGTGTTATTTTGATTTTTTTTGCGCACAAAAACTATTGTCGTCGCATCGTAAGATTATTGTAGAGCCACTGTGGTGAGATGGACTTTGTAACGATGTTTTGAGTGTCTTTTATCCGTCTTGGGAGTATAAGTGTACTGAATGCCAATGGAGGCCTATCTGAAGCCTTTCTCAGCATCAGCTTTACACTAAAATATCTTCATTTGTGTTCCGAATATGAACGGAGGTCTTACGGGTCTCGAACGACGTGAGGGTGAGTAATTAATGACAGAATTTTCATTTTTGGGTGAACTAACCCTTTAATCCCTGGTCCAGTTCATTAATAAAGATAGAAAAAAGAAGTGGTGCCAATAAAGAACCTTGTGGGACACCCTTCTTAACTGTTAACATGGATGAGGTGTAATTATTTACAGAAACACAGTGAGTTCTATCTGAAAGAACCAACTCAAAGCCGATGTACCGAAACCTAAATTTGTTTGCCTTTCTAACAGCAAGCCATGATCCACCAAATCAAATGCTTTTTTAAGATCAATAAATAAGGCTGCACAGTGCTGTCTCTTATCGAGAGCAGTGATTAAATCATTAGTAACTAGTGTAGGAGCGGTAATCGTACTATGGCCCGCTCTAAATCCTGACTGAGATGAATTTAAAATATTATGATTATGTAGGTATTCTTTCATTTGATAATTTACCAATGATTCAAAAACTTTTGCTAAGACCGGTAGTTTAGAAATAGGGCGATAATTATTTAAATCAGAAGGATTACCTCTTTTTAATAATGGCATAACCATAGCTGATTTCCAAACTGGAGGAATTACATTAGTTGATAGACTCAGATTAAAAATCGAAGCAATAGGTTCGGATATAAGGTCTGCAGACACTTAAAAAAAAGGTTCAATTTTATCATACCCAGGTCAGCTGATTTTTTTACAGTCTAAATTTGATAGTGGTTTATGAACTTGGCTGGGCGATATAGGGGTAATAGAAAATAAATCTGAATCACTATAGTGAGACAGCTCATCAATTCCCTGTTCATCAATGAGCAATGAGTTACTAGAATCTAGGGGTGACCCCGAATAGTCGAAGATTCGATGTATCGATATGCGGAGCCTGATTCGACCACCGATCTCACAGTCGAATCTTCGCGGGTGTTATGAAACGAGGATCATACCATTTTGGCAATATGGGGGTGCGTAATGTATAATTTCACACAGAACTAGGCCTACTGGTTTTGTACGGTTATATTAAGTTATATACAGCCTTTAATTATGATAATGCTGTAAAAAAAAAAAACGTGGGAAGCAAAGAAGCGTTCAATAAATATTTTTAACGTGTGTGTGTGTGTGTGTGTGTGTGTGTGTGTGTGTGTGTGTGTGTGTGTGTGTGTGTGTGTGTGTGTGAATAAATCCAACCACCCCTGTGACAGATTTAAGTTTCACTTTCCCTGATCCGTGACAGACGAGGCGCATCTTGGCGGCAGGGATTACTTAATGTCTGTGTTGTAGAGTGAGCTTTTGGTAGATTGACCTGTAGGGGGCAATCTAATGCAGTTTGACTTTGGCTTAAGAGTAGCAAAGAAGAACTTGTTAGGCAGACTACACCTGGCTGCTATCATTGCTATCATGTGTACTGCTGGCTTGATGTCTCCAAAGTAAATGAGCTTCCTTGAACAGTTTTGTCTCCTGTAAGTTATTACATTTTGGCGACGAGGATGAAAGCAAGAAAAGGAAATGCTTTGAAGAGAAGTGCTGGAAGGTGAAGAAGTTTAATCCATACAAGTTGGAGCTTTGGAAAAGAAGATGGCCAACATGGTAGGAACAGTCACACCATTTGACAGTCAATCTCAGTCTTGGGAAGAATATTGTGAAATCTTGCAGCATTTTTTTGTGGCCAATGAAATTACAGAAGCAGTCAAGCAAAGAGCTACACTGTAAAAACGAACAAGCTCATTCAACTTAAAATAATTTGTAACCTGGCTGCCTTGAAATTTTGTTTTAAGCTAGCTAAGAAACTTAAGTAGTTTGCACATTTATTGGAGTTCCTTAAATATAAAATTAATCGTTGGGATAACAAAGATGAAGCTGACAAAATAGTCTGAGCAACTTTAATTTAAAAGTTTAATGAAAAAGTTTATTAGTTACTCCAACAAGACATTAAAAGTTCAATAAACTTAAATCCCAGTTGAGGCAACATACAATGAGTTACACCAACAAACTTTTTCTGCCATCTTAAGTTGTTTAAACTAAGTATCTTGTTGAGTCAATTTATAATTAATAGTTGTGCCAACAATGTAAAAATTGGCTTAACTACGCATTTTGTTGAATCAACTCATTTTTTTAAGGCAGCCAGGTTACTTTTTCAAGAATAGTTAGTTGTAGTTGGAATGTTAAGTTCATGCAACAGACTGAACTGCGTAATTTGCCCACACAACTCAAGTTTCTGTTTTCTAATACTACTACATAAAAATGATTCATTGACATAGAAGACTTTGTAGAATAATAGCAGAATGCTATTTTACTTTTTTATTTTCATTTAAAAATCGACAAAATAGATACAAAATTACATTTCATATTCACATTTCTCGTTGTGAAATATAAAAGCCTAAAGTGCTGTAGTTAAATTGCATTTTTTTTAACTGCTGAAAATTGCCATTTCATAACGTTACATGAACATTTACCTAAAAAAAGTATGCAAATGAGCTTCAGTATACAAAAGAACTGTAAATATAGAAATAAAAAAATCTTCCTTAACATAGAACAGCTTACTGCCTTAAAGGGATAGTTCACCCAAAAATGAAAATGTAATGGGGGTTTTTTTCTGCTTACCCCAAGGCCATTCAAGACGTAGGTGTCTTTGTTTCTTTAGGAGAACACAAATTAAGATTTTTAACTCCAACCGTTGCAGTATCCAGTTGTATAATGCATGTCAATGGTGTCAGTAGAGTATAAGAGCTATGAGAGTAAAAAACACATAGACATACGAATCCATATTAAACCCTGCGACTCGTGATGACACATTGATATCTTAAGACACAAAACCATCGGTTCCTGTGAGAAACCGAACTGGATTTGTTATTATTTTACCTCTGACCAGACGAATGTCATCAGGTCTCCAGACCGCCATTACTTCCAGCGAATAAGGTCAAAATACTGCCGTGATCATATATATATATATATATATATATATATATATATATATATATATATATATATATATATATATATATATATATATATATATATATATATAGATTCCTCATTAGTGCCTGCGTGGAGCGGTCGAATGAAGAATCTATGTATATATATCTATGATCACGCAGTATTTTGACCTTATTCGCTGGAAGTAATGGTGCTCTTCAGACCAGACCAGACATTCATCTCATCAGAGGTAAAATAATAGCATAAATACTGCTCTGTGTTTTGTGTCTTAAGACATGTGTTGTCACAAGTCGCAGGGTTTAATATGGATTCGTATGTCTATGTGTTTTACTCTCATAGTTGTCATACTCTAAACAGGCCCCAGTGACATGCATTATACAACTGGATACTGCAACGGTTGGTGTTAAAAAAAAAAATCTTCATTTGTGTTCTACTGAAGAAACAAACACACCTACATCTTGGATGGCCTGGGGGTAAGCAGAAAAACCTCATTTTCATTTTTGGGTGAACTATCCCTTTAAAAGAGATGTAGTTAAATTGAAATGTTTTGATAACAGTAAGCAGCTGGAAATTGATATTACATAACATGTAAATTTACATTTATCTTAAAAAATATGCAATATGCAAACTAGTTATAGTAGATAAAAGAATTGTAAATATAGAAATATAAAATTTCAGAAGATTTTAGAAATATAAAAATAGAAATATAGAACAGCTTACTGCCTTAAGTGCTTTAGTTAAATTGCAGATTAACAAAACAGTGCCATTCTACTAACATTTTTAGAACATCTGCAATTAAACTTTTTTTTTTCTGTAACTTGCCCTACACTTTGCTTTGAAGCAGCTTGTTGCGGAGTCCATGAATCTTTGCAGAACAGCTGCCACTGCCGACGCCCATGAAAACTTTCTGGACCATCTCAAATGTGTACCTTAGTCCCTTGGGATAGTCTATATTAAGGCAGTTCAAAAGACCAACGAGAGTAGAAAAGGCATCTGACACATCTCCTAGATCACGTTTGACGATGCTCCCTTCCAGCACAACTGCAATATCGACTATCTCCTTTGCCAGTAGTGCTTGGCTGCTTCTGCCTTCCTCAGTCGAGAAGATGAGAAGACCAACATCAACTTCTTTTATTGCCTCTTGTTCGGAACCTGTAGTCTAAAGAACATAATGAAGTATTAAGTAATTAAATTATGACATGGGGGTGAGTAAATTATCAGCAAAAGTTTATTTAAAAGTCAACTAATCCTTTAATGTTATGAAGTGACGAGAATACTTTGTGGGCAAAAAAAACAAAACTTTCAGTAATTTCTTATTCCGATTTTATCAAAATATCTTAATTTGTGTTCTGAAGATGAGCGAAGGTCTTACAGGTTTACAAACAGTAAAGATTTTTATTTGAAATCATGGTCCTTGGTGATTCATTTCATTCAAAACAATGGCTACTGTCATATTAGGTATTAGTTTTGTTTTATCTGTATGCGTTTTTTTTTTTTACTTTGAAGTGACGGTAGCTGGTATCACCTAGGACCACTGTTCAAAAAATACCTACTTCTTTGATGACCTGTAGCTGAGTAAGTTAATAGCAAATTTACCAAAACCTTTAAAGGGTTAGTTCACCCAAAAATGAAAATTCTGTCATTAATGACTTACCCTCATGTCGTTCGACACCCGTAAGACATCTTCTTAGAACCAGTTTCTACTTCCAGAAGTTCATCTTCAGAACACAAATGAAGATATTTTAGTGTAAATCCGATGGCTCAGAAAGGCCTCCATTGGCACAATGTACATTACACGCTTAAGACCCATAAAAGGTACTAAAGACGTCGTTACAAAGTCCATCTCACTACAGTGGTTCTACAATAACTTTATGAAGCGATGAGAATTAGTTTCTGTGCGCAAAACAACCCCCTAAATAACGACTTATATAGTGATGATCGATTTCAAAACACTACATCATGAAGCTTCGATGCGTTATGAATCCTTCGAAGCTTCATGATGTAATGTTTTGAAAGTTATTGTAGAACCACTTTAGTGAGATGGACTTTGTAACCTCTTTACTAGCTTTAATGGGTCTTGAGATTGCAAATTACATTGTGCCAATGGAGGCCTCACTGCGCCATCAAATTTCAACTCAAATATCTTTATTTGTGTTCTGAAGATAAACAGAGGTCTTACGGGTGTGGAACGATATGAGGGTAAGTCATTAATAATAGAATTTAAATTTTTGGGTGAACTAACCCTTTGATAAATGTTTTTTTTTTTACTGTGACAACAGTTAACAATGTCATAAACTCAATCAATTCACGCACCTCACAGACACGGATGAAACTGTTGGGATCCTCCTTTAGGTGATATAAATGCTGCGTTGATTGGCAGAAGAAAATGTGCAGAACTTGCAGATCCAGTTCATGTGACTTACAAGACAGGTTGCTCCGTAGTACTCAGTACAGCCACCAACTCTGAAGAAAAAGAAAATCAAAGTCAGTCTGACATCTCCATACTTTTCAGTTTGTACATTACAGCTGGAGGTGTAATATTGTAGAAATGTGTAATATTGATTTATAAAACAGTTCAACATACAAAACATTAATGTGTACCTTGAATGCAATGCAAGTCGCTTTGGATAAAATGCGCCTGCCAAATGCATAAATGTAAATGTAACATTATTATGTTAGATGCATGTGATCATGTGTTGGAGATTAAGATTTTGTAAATTAAGTGGTAACGTTTAAAAGTAAAATTTTTAATTAAGGTCCGTTCACACAGAACATGTTTTTCAGGTTTGAAAGAGGCGCCCTGCACGGGACATTCTAAAACGTTTAACGTGAAAAACGCTTAACGTGGCTTAATGTACAGTGTTATTAAAAAGACCAAACTCAGGAAATATAATAATAATGAAGTATACTATGTGCAAAAAATCGGAAGAGACCGGAATATGAACGCAGCGCATTTAATTACACGTTAAGCGTTTTCCTCCCATAGAAACCCATTATAAAAAAACGCTTAACGTGTAATTGAATGTGTTGTGTTCATATTCCGGGCTCATCTGATTTTTTGCACATAGTATACTTCATTATTCGCGTTTTAGAATTTCCCCACTGCACTGCCTTTTTTGGTTGACTTGTTTTTTTTTTCCTTTAGAAAATAGCAGTGTGCTCAGTTTTTGAAGGGTGCGTCTCAATCAGTTCCCTGGTTCAGTAGTCAGGGAACTGATCAGGACATAAGTCAATGGGCTGATCCCTGATCAGTGCCCTGACTACTGAACTAGGGAGCTGATTGAGGCAGCCTTAATGTCTCTAGGCAACCGCTGTCCTGTCAGTCTAATCAAGGTAACGGTCACCACAACGCAAGACCCGCCTTTCCATTCATTTCATTGGAACTTCAGCACTCAGAGCGCTCCTTCTAACGCTCTCTGCAAACCGACATCTATTCAAAAAAGGCTCTCGCTGCAAAAACGCGTTCTGTGTGTTCTGCCTCGGCGCTCGTTGATATCAAAAATGACTGAGATGGCCAATCATAGACCGTAAAAAAATATGGACGACGCGACTTCATTGACTTCCGCTGACCAAAGTTGAAGCTTTCATAGGCCCGCTCACGGCGCTGACATCTTGGGACCGAGTCTGCGCAGTAGAGAACAGGAAGTAGAGGCGCGATTATCAAAAGCCCGCCCACACTCTCGCAGATGCAGAACAATTCATTATGTTGGTGTGAAATAAACAGTTATGGAAGTGTATAAATTAAAGCTAAAGCTCCAATCTCCTCCCAAAAATCCAGAAAAAAGTCCGTTAGTGCCTCAGTGACAAGTTCATTCAGAGAAGCCGTCAATCTCAGCTGTCAATCATGACGTCACACCCCTCGTTTTTATAGCATCAAATAACTCACTAAAACTAAACTTATTTAAAAAACGAACACTTGAAATGAAATTATTGTAATAAAAACTGCCTAAAATGACAGAAACCATCTTTAGGAAACAATTATTTGAAGTGTAATTAAATTGTTTAGTGTGTCTCGCGCCCATTCTAATACATGGAGAGGCGGGGTTTAGGAGCTATACTGGGACCGACCACCGGGGGGCGATCGAGGCCCGAAAGCTTCAATTTCTGACTGAAGCACTACAGGCTTGTGGCCAATCAAATCAAAGTAGGCGGGGTTTTCGTTCTCTTGTCTCGTGCAGCCTTCACACAGACAAAGCACTTAAATATATCACTTAATGCCATGATGGGGACTCTATTCTTTCCGGTGAAATCACTAAACAAAATGCCCACAAACGTGTCCATGCTCTTAATATACATTCATTGAACATCTTTGATTTTAATGAAGAAAAAAAATTTGAGGGCGGATTAGAACCTTCAACCTTTGACACTATGAGCACTAACACAATACCACTAGACCACTACGGAATTCATGTCAAAAGCGGATCTATTTATTCACTTACAGGAAGAATCCCGAGACGAGACTAATGATAAATCTGACGCAAACTACACGTTATTTGCAAAAAGTCCGAAAATTATTATTCCCAAATAGAATTAGAGGTAGAATTTAGTTTCTAAATTAGCTTTATTTTTTAGCTTTATAAAAATAAGACATAGTTGCATAAGACATTTGTATTGCATACAATATAGGTTATGGTCATTTCATGGCTTTCTGAGGTAAATTTAACATTTTGTGACTGTTTACAAGCTGTTTTAATGATATCCAAGGGTTGAAACAGTGCTTACACGAGACATTATTCTACATTCAATCCTACGACATTAATTCGTTGCCCCGTGATTGTGACCTCGTGACCGTGGTCACAAATTAAAAATGAATTCCCTCCTTTTAGGAAAATAGTGGCCGCATTGTTTGTTAACTCGTGTTTAATTATAAATGAGGGAACGAATTACAATGCAGCCACAATTTAATAAAATGAGAATATAATAAGTTAAGTGAATTAATTCTTAATTTGTTAATTTGTTGACACAATGTAATTATAACGAGGAACGAATTCGTAGAACGAGTTATACATCCGTGGTCATGTGTAAAACACTGTGACATGCAGACAAAAATATATTTATTGTGGCCACCAACAACCCTGTGTAATATTTATCTAGTTTACACTCAGTTTAACAAGCATTTTCATAAAATAAGAAAGTTAGAAGCTCTTACCTCAGCAACTCTTGATTCAAAATGGCAGTTTCTGGTGCGTGCTGTGGAGGGCTCATAGAAGAGATCGGCGGGGTTTCCCGACGTATTTATGCAGGGGCCGCTCAAACAACTTAGAAATCTATGTTGCATGAACTACTCTGATTAAACGGAGTAGTTGGGCACTGCTAAACTTAATATTTTAAGTATACTGAACATTTTAGTTGAACTGACTTATGAAAATTAGTTGAGGTAGCAAAAGCCTCAAATCCTTTTTTACAGTGTATATTGTTGAGCACTGTAGGAGGTCAAACATACAGTCTACTGAGGAATTTAATGAGCCCCGTTAAACCAGGAGCAAAGACATTTGATGAATTAGTGGATTTGCTTAAAGAGCATTTCAACCCAAAACCTAGTGAAATTGTACAGCGGTTTAAATTCAACTCAAGAACAAGAGAAGAGGGGGAAACTGTACTCGAGTATGTGGCAATTTTGAGGAAATTGGCTCATGATTGTAATTATGGAGAAAAATTGACAGAAATGCTTCGGGATAGACTGGTATGTGGCATAAATGATGACCGTATTCAACGTAGACTGTTGGCAGAAGTGGATTTAACCTTTGAAAAGGCTTTGAAAGTAGCTCAAGCAATGGAAATGGCCAATAAGGATGTGAGGGACTTGCAAGCTAAGCACTCAGAAACATCCATGTCAATGAGAGTGCATAAAATGGCAGTAAAGCAAGAAGAAAGTCAAAGCAGAGCATGTTACAGATGTGGAAGTTTGCAACATTTGGCCAATGAGTGCAGATTTGTTTCTGAGAAATGTCACAAATGTGGGAAACAAGGTCACATCATGAAAGTATGCAAATCAAAAAGTTCCACCAGAGATACAAACTTACAAGGGGGAGAAAGACGTAAGAGAGTTGTGACCAGAGGAGAACAGAGATCGTATTATATGGGCAGAGACGAAAAAAGTGCATCTGATGAAGAGGGTATTTTTACAGTTCACAGTTTGAAGGAAACCGAGATTCCAAAAGTTGCCCCACTGACGATCACATTGGCTGTTAATGAGACAATAATACCTTTTGAAGTTGATACTGGATGTGGTGTGACTGTGATGAATGGGTAAAATTTTTCCAAATTATGGACAAGGCATCAAATTCCAGAATTAAAGACCTGTTCTTTGAAGTTAAAAACCTATACTGGCCAAACTTTAACAGTGTTAGGTTCTGCGCAGGTGGAAGTTAAACATAAAGGAGTCATGAAGGAGTTACCGGTAGTGGTAGTACCCGGAACAGGACCCAATTTATTGGGCAGAGGATGGATTAAAGACTTGGGCATGGAATGGGAGGCCATACATAAAATTCACGGGGTGGAAAAGGTAACCTTGACTGAAGTGCTTAGCCAGCATTCAGAGTTGTTTAAAGAGGAACTGGGTGAATTGAGAGGGCCACCAGCAAAGATTTATGTTGACAAGGAAGCAGTTCCCAGATTTTTCAAAGCCAGACCAGTTCCTTATGCGATGAAGACGAAAGTAGAGGCTGAAATAGAACGCCTGTTAAAAGAAAAAATCATAGAACCTGTTAAACACTCAGAATGGGCTGCACCTGTAGTGCCAGTCTTAAAGTCAGATAATACTGTACGACTATGTGGGGACTATAAGTTAACAGTAAATCGAGTCTCAAAGTTGGAACAATATCCTATCCCTCGAATAGACGATTTGTTTGCCACATTGTCAGGTGGGCAAAAGTTTACAAACCTGGATATGAGCCATGCTTACCATCAGATTGCATTAGATGAAGAGTCCAAGAAATATGTCACAGTGAATACCCACAAGGGCTTGTTTACTTACCGTGTTTTACCCTTTGGAGTGTCTTCTAGTCCTGCCATCTTTCAGAGGACCATTGAGGGAGTACTGCAAGGTCTTCCGTATGTGGCAGTTTTCCTGGACGACATTCTGGTGACTGGTCGCAATGATGAAGAACATCTGCAAACGCTTGCCAGGGTATTGGAAAGATTGCAAGAAGCAGGATTGCGGTTGAAACGGAGCAAATGTTCCTTTATGGAAAAAGAGGTAACGTTCTTGGGTCATAAAGTAGATGAGACCGGTCTCCAACCCGTACCAGAAAAGGTTACTGCTATTCAAAACGCTCCATCACCAAAGAATGTGACAGAGTTGAAAGCCTATTTGGGACTATTAAACTACTATAATAAGTTCTTACCCAACTTGTCTACCGTTTTAGCCCCTGTGCACCAGTTGCTGCGGAAAGATGAAAAATGGAACTGGAAGAAGGAACAAGAGGGTGCTTTTGCTCAGTCCAAGAAAATGATCCAATCAGTACAAGTTCTGGTTCACTATGACTCCCAGAAGGATGTGATTTTATCATGTGATGCTTCTCCTTATGGCCTAGGTGCAGTTCTTTCGCATAAGATGCCTGATGGTAGTGAGAGACCCATTGGATTTATGTCACGGACTTTGAATCAAGCTGAGCGGAATTATTCGCAGTTGGACAAGGAAGGGTTGGCCATCATGTTCGGCTTACAACGCTTCCATAAGTATTTGTATGGTCATAAGTTTACTATAGTTACGGACCATAAACCCTTGTTGTCGTTATTTAATGAGTTAAAAGCTGTTCCTCAAATGTCATCTCCTAGGATCCAGCGATGGGCTGTGACACTAAGAGCCTATGAATATAACATCCTCTACAAGCCGGGCAAAGATCATGGAAACGCAGATGCTCTAAGTCGGTTACCATTGTCAACGGAATTGGACATTGAACAGGAGGAAAGAGTCCTGATGCTGGAGAATGCGGACGTAACCTTAATTACTGCCGAACAAGTGAGAGGGTGGACGCAAAAAGATCCAGTATTATCCAGGGTGAGAGAAATGGTGCAACGTGGTGGGCATGAATTTATTGGAGCAGAGTTTGACCCTTTTACATCACGAAAAGATGAATTAAGTGTACAGGATGGTTGTGTGCTCTGGGGGGCCAGAGTCATCATTCCCAGTGTGGGTAGACCAGAAGTCCTCAACCAACTGCATCAATGCCACCCAGGAGTGTCCAGGATGAAAGCTATGGCCCGAAGTTATGTGTGGTGGCCTAAGCTAGATCAAGATGTTGAAAGGTTGGTTAAAACCTGTGGTCTGTGCCAACAGCATAGGAACGTTCCGGCTGTAGCCCCACTGCATCCTTGGAATTGGCCAGAAAAACCATGGCAAAGACTGCATGTAGATTATGCTGGACCATTCATGGGGAAAATGTTCTTGGTCTTGATTGATGCACATTCAAAGTGGATGGACGTGTATCCTGTGAACTCAGCCACATCTGCTGCCACCATTGAATGTTTACGTAAGAGTTTCAGTAACCAGGGTCTACCGGAACTGATTGTATCAGATAATGCTACTTGTTTTGTTAGTGCTGAAGTGAAAGAGTTCCTGAATAAAAACGGAGTACAGCATGTGACTTCTGCACCTTATCATGCTTCCAGTAATGGGTTAGTGGAACGGGCTGTACAAATTCTGAAAGGCATGCTAAAAAAATGTGTGGAAGGCACAATTGCAACTAAATTGGCCCGAGTGTTATTCAGCTATAGGATTACTCCTCAGACCACCACCGGTCTCTCTCCAGCTGAACTGTTACAAGGACGGAAGCTGCGGTGTTCTTTGGACTTTATGCATCCTGATTTGACGAGGAAGGTTCAAAAACAACAACAAAAGCAAAAAGCATATCATGATACGAAGGCCCGCCAACGCAGTTTTGGTGTCGGAGATCCAGTACTAGTTCGCAACTTTAGTTATGGACCGAAATGGATTCCGGGGGACATAGAGACTGTGACGGGACCGCTTTCTTATGAAGTAATGCTGGGCGATGGGAGAGTGGTCCGGAGACATGTGGATCAAATTCATGGCCGACAGAAATTGCTTGTGAAGCTTTCAGGGGAGGAAATGGACGGTAAATCTCCTGATTTTGACTTTTTTGACAACTCTGCTGCTGTATGCTCTAAAGAGACTGAGAAAACAGGGGCTGAGGACATTCTTGGGGAAGTTAATCCCCTTGAAGCAGATGGGGCTTCTTCTCCAGCTGCTGAGATAATAACTAAAATGGACAAATCTGTTAGCCCTGTTGTGATTATGAGAAGGTCACAAAGATCCAGGAAATTGCCTGGTCATTTGAAAGAGTATGAAATGAAGTAAAAGAAAAAAAAAAAATTATGTAACTGTATGGTGATTACAAGATTGTAAAATGAAGTTCATAGTATGATGATTATATTGTAAACTTGGGGGGAAGGGGATGTTGTAGAGTGAGCTTTTGGTAGATTGACCTGTAGGGGGCAATCTAATGCAGTTTGACTTTGGCTTAAGAGTAGCAAAGAAGAACTTGTTAGGCAGACTACACCTGGCTGCTATCATTGCTATCATGTGTACTGCTGGCTTGATGTCTCCAAAGTAAATGAGCTTCCTTGAACAGTTTTGTCTCCTGTAAGTTATTACAGTCTGGAATAAGAAACTCTAAAATGTGGATGCACTTTGAAATAGTAAAAGATGATCCAAAAAAATTAAATGCAAGTTGTGCCAACAGCTCATGTCCTAGCACTCATCAACAACAAACATAGCTTTCCACTTAAAACGGGGAAGTTTAAGAGCGCACTGCAGCCGGCCAACGTTAACAAGTTGGTTTTCCCCGCACACAATTCGAAAAGACTCAAACGCACACAAGCAGAGTGAAAGAATGGATTTTTTTCGATCGGGTAGGGAAGTGTTTTCAAACATTTCAGCCGTTTCTAATTTTAATTTGCTGTGAACATGTTTAGCTAAAAAAAACTGCCAGTTTATTGTTGTTTCGGCAGTTAAAAAGAGAAATTTCAAAATTCTGGTTAAACTTTCGTTGTTTTAATAATTTATTTATTTTTATTTTATTTAGGCCTATTGGTCACTCAGGGTTACTTAATTTAACTGTGGCTTGTGTTTTTCTATATATGAAGAGTTCAGATGCAGATGCACCGCATATAGTAGGCCAATACGTTCATAAAATACTTTCACTTCAAACCCACTAAATCCCAGCCTCAGCCCATTCAGAAGTACCGGTAATTGGGTAGACACCTATACTTAAAAAAATGCTTATTTTAAAGAAAGAAGTCAGACGGACTTAAGGCCCGGGTATACTTCACTTACCGCGCCCGGACGCGTCACGCGCGCAGCCCTGTCCACGCGTCTTTCAAAGTATAGGCTACTACACAACGGATGCGCGTGGATGATCGCGTTCGACACATTAGAGGCTTTTGCATCTGAGGTCTTCATATGTTCCCCTGCACTTTGGCATTTTGCACACATTTATTATGCTCCCTGTGACTTGATTTCGTTTTTATCTATTTTTTTTATTATTAGTAGGCCTAATGTATATTCTGTTCTAATGTAATTCTGTAAATTATGCTTTTTATTGTTTTTCGTTGTCTCGATGTTGCGCTGCACTGAAAGCATGCTGGCACAGCAATTTTGCCGATTTAATTTAATTTAGCAAAATGTGAAATGCAAATCCTGTCTGCAGTCAGTGTGTTCTTTTCCTCTCTAGGCAGGTATTTTGTTTAGGTTTATTTATCAAAATGTTCTTTTATATATTTGTGTGATGTTTTGTATTTCGATCGCGGATTTAAAATGTTATGAGAAAACATTTTACGAATGTTTATCCACCACATTACCTTTTATTTAAACCTAAATAAGAAAGCCATTGTCAGTTCGTCTGTCAGTTGGCAGGCAGTTTTGGTCGCTTTATTAAAAGTTGTTGCTGTGTGGAGTGTGTAAAATAAAATAAAAATAGTTTTACCCTCCTGCTGACTGTCGTGCCCCTCCCAGTCCCAACCCATTCACACACACATAGATGATTCGACTATCGGTCGACTATAGAAAGATTCGACAATTCTGATTCGAATGTGTAAATCATTAGTCGGGGACACCCCTAATCTGATCTCGAACTGAATTAAAATGACTATTAAATATATTAACAATATTAATCTTGTCTGTAATTAATCTTTGGTTCAATTTTAAAACTTTTGGGAGATCAGTAGATTTATTTGACCCTACGAGAGATTTTGTTAATTTCCAAAATGTAGAAGTATCGTTCATGTTATTTTTAATCAGATTTAAATAATACTGACTTTTTATCAATTTTGTACATTTATTCCGTAATAATCTATATTGGGCCCAGTCCTCATCACTATTTGTTTCTTTGCTTTAGACCAAGCCCCATTTCTTTGCTTAATAAGCTTAGAAACGGTTTAATATTTTTTCCACTCACCCTAAACCGACGTAAAGGAGCATGTTTATCACAAATTTCTAGAAAAATAGATTTCAAATATTCCCAGGCATCAACCACATCCGGTATAATTGAAACTAACTGTAAATTACTATTATACACATCAAGCAAAAAAGCTTGCACATTAAATTGTTTAAATTGACGTTTAAATATAAATCTAGGTGAGCTCTTAGGCATTTTAAAATTTCTCACACAAGAGATTGCACAATGATCGCTAATATCATCACAAAAAAATCCTATTGCAGAGAAAACATGGGGTATATTTGTTAAAACCACATCAATCAAGGATGATTTGCTCATATCCTTTCCATTTAGGCGAGTTGGTGAATTTATCAATTGATCCAGACCATAGACCGTAAAAAAATGATCCAGACACAAGGAATTACAAATGTCCTTAACCCTTAATCGTCCCTCAAGTCGGGGTTACGTTTGAGTCCCTTGGGCTCAGATAGACCCCAGACTTTTACAGAGCGATTGCATAAGGAAATATATTTTTTTTACATGGAAAACTATATATCATTTTTTTTATTTACTTCTCAACTATACATTTATGCTGTGTTTTTGTGGGTATTTGGTAGTTTTTTACCTATTTACTGCACAAATACTTAACTATGTCTTAAATTGGCTCATTAAAATTATTTTTTTTATGAAAAAATCACTTGAATGATGATCTTAAATAAATATAAATAGTTTTTGGACATTGCTCTATGTGTTAGGGATAGAATACCGCCATCTGTAGGTTTGTGGAAAAACTTTAGGAATTATAGTTAAAGAGAAAGAGAGTGCAATGAGCACATTATCCACTAGAGGTCCAGAGGGAAGTTAAGCAGAAGTTAAGCTGCCTTTCATCTTTCTTTTATTTGCCCTTTTCCCTCTCTTTCTCATGATTGTTCCATGTTGCATTTGTGCTCTAATATTTATCCTTCATTTATGTATGGAATTTTTTCAGATTTATGCCAGTTTTGTTGATTTTATTTGCCAGTTTCTATAAAAATGCTCTCTGTTGCAGTCACACACATGTGTGTGTTTGTGTGTGTGTGTGTGTGTGTGCGTGTGTGCATCATGAGACAGAAAGTTCGTTCCACTTTGTGTTTATGCTCTAGGACCAGATCTTGATATAAATGTAGACATTTTCAGATTTATACTGGATTTAGTTTTGTTTTTTTTTACAAACAAAGTGAAAAAAAAGCATTTTTTACATTTTCCCATTCATTGCCAAAATCCAAAAAAATGCTCCACACACGTGTGTGTGTGTGTGTGTGTGTGTGTGTGTGTGTGTGTGTGTGTGTGTGTGTGTGTGTGTGTGTGTGTGTGTGTGTGTGTGTGTGTGTGCGCGCGTGTGAGTGAACATGCTTGTTCCATATTGCATTTGTGCTCTAGTGTTATTACTTCATTTATGTATGAAAATCTTTCAGATTTATGCCAGTTTTGTTGATTTTATTTGCCAATTTCAATAAAAATACTCTCTATTGCAGTCACACACATGTGTGTGTTTGTGTGTGTGTGTGTGTGTGTGTGTGCGTGTGTGTATGAGATAGAAAGTTCGTTCTACTTTGTGTTTATGCTCTAGGACCAGACCTTGATATAAATGTGGACATTTTCAGATTTATACTGGATTTAGTTAATTTTTTGTTGACAAAAAAAGTGATTTTTTTTTTTTACACTTTCCTATTTTCCTAAAGTGATTTTCATTTTCAATGTGGGGTCAATCTGACCCCGAGGGACTTAAACGGTAATTTTTTTTTTTACACACCTTTAGAACAACCAAATCAAGCCCAGATTTTTTGTGCATGTTTAGATAGATTATTTAGGAAAAGTCACCGAGTCTCATGGCCCTGAGATGAACACTTTTAAAAAATGGAGGAAAAGTCCATTGGGGTCAGCTGGACCCCAAGGGACGATTAAGGGTTAAAAGAGTCTGATGACGGAGATAACCAGTCCCAGTTTAAATCCCCCATTAAGTCTAAATCAGAGTTAGTCCAACTGTCCAGCATGTCCATAAGCAATGAGATTGCCTCACTTGAAGCTGAAGGCGGGCGGTAGCAACCGACCACCATCATTTCAGACCCATTAGGTAAAAATAGTTCAAAACACTTTAAAATACTAACTGACTGACTATAAATACAATTAATATTTACTTTAGTATAAACTGCAACCCCTCCTCCTTTTTAACTACGATCAGCTCTAAAAACATTATATCCATTAATGTGTAACATCTCGTCTGTAATTGATTTTTTTCAGCCAAGTCTCTGTGAGAATTATTATATCAGCATCAGTCGAATATACCCAGATTCGCACTGTATCCATCTTATTTATCAAACTTCTCACATTAAGATGAAGAAATCTTATATCATTGCTTGATTTAAGTTCCTCTGGTGTTTGAAGCTGCGCCAGCTCTGGGCCAGGGTTGGGGTGAATGTTACCTGAAAGCAACAGCAGAAGCACAAGCACAAACCACTTTCAAATAGATGTAGCATGATGGGTCAATTTTCCATTTCCTCTGACCAAGAGGCAGTGTAACCCTTGTGGTGAATCTCGTGACCAAACAGTCCACCAGAAGGGAAATTCAAGATCCCTCCACGACACATCTCAAAACTCAGGTGCGCGTCCATCCCGCTCAACAGCAGACGACACGCTGCTCACGCCAACCTCCACACCATGAAACAAAGTAGGCATTTCTTCATATATACCCAAATTTTTTTGGCATAGGATGGTCTGGCGTTAATAAGCAAAACCAAAAAATAAAAGGAGTATAAAACAGGTAGCATAAACACATCAATAACAACTAGTGAAACTTAAAAAACTTTAGACAAATGAATACAAACACACAAGTGCAGCCATCTTGGATCGGGGGTTCAATACTCAACAAAAACATACAAATCAATGGTGTGATTTTCATGAATGATCAACAAGTTGACATTTCACATTTATTCATGGAAAATTTATGAATGAAAAATCTTTGAAACTGTTAAAAAACAATATGTTTTAAAATGTGTGACAATGTATTTGGATGACAAACACGGTAATCAAGGGAATGTCTTTATTTAAAAAAAAGATTCCCCACAGTGACAATGTGGGAAGATCAGTAATTTAGTTGATGTATTTAATTTAGTTTAATAATTAGATTTATTTGGCTATTTAGTTGAAAAATGTAGTGTCCCCAACTGAGCACGCCAAGCCAGAGGCAACAGTGGCAAGGAAACCAAAACCCCATCAGGAGCAGAATGGAGGAAAATAAACCTTGGGAGAAACCAGGCTCAGTCGGGGGGGCAGTTCTCCTCTGGCCAATTAACAAACAGCATATGATTATTATTCTGACAATTTTACAGGTCAGGGGTCATAATAGATCGGAATATTCTAAAGATCGGAGTCAACACGCCGGAGACGGGTTTATTGAGGATGCCGTGCGATGAGGCAATTTCAGGGGGAGTCTGGAGTCGTTTAAAAACAACGCATAATGTTAAAAATATAAAAGGTGTAGTAAGGTATTGTGTGGCAAAAAAAGTTAGAGAGTTCACATTCAACTTTTTATAACAAAAAGGTTGAGATAGATGTCATATTCCAGAGTTTTTAAAGTTTCACAAACACATGTGAGCATTAAACAGATCAAACAACAGTCGATTAAGTACAACCCTATACACTCTAAAAAAAAAGGTTCTATGGCACCAAAAATGGTTCTTGGCTCGTAATCATAGGGGAACCTTTTTTAGTACTATATAGCACCAATTTTGGTGCTTCAGCGGTTCTTCACCGGTTCTTCAGAGGTTCTTCGACTAAGGTGCTATATAGATAAATTATCCGTGTAGTTACAGGGTAAGTATGAATCTGCGGGCTGTAAATTAAAATGGTGCTTGTTCCCCTCTTGTTTCGTGTAGTTACAGGGTAAGTATGAATCTGCGGGCTGTAAATTAAAGTGGTGCTTGTTCCCCTCTTGTTTCGTGTAGTTACAGGGTAAGTGCAATAAACAACATATACAAAATCTGATATCACTCTGACATATTTATTTGAAAAACAACTTAATCCAAAACAGATTTATGAAACTTATTTGTTTCTCTTGCTTGGCTTCATCCTCCTCTTGTTCCTCTTAATTTTCGTCCTTGCAACAGATGAATATTAAGAAAGAATCCTATGTCTCCAGCTATTCTGTATTATGTAACTGTTACACACTGTGCATGCAGAAATGGCCTCACCATTTACTCGTCTTTCACCCTCATGCCATCCGAGGCGTATATGACTTTATTTCTTCATATGAACTGTTATTCGGTGTACAATCCGTCTAGATCCCACACACCTTCTACCTATTTTTAGTTTACAACCTCAGGCTAGGTAAAGCAGGTCGAATCCTTAACTAGATCATAAATATATATTTATACTCACTTTCTAGAAGAACAGACCCCCTCCGTGTCTGGTTCAGATCAACTCGTTTAGAAAGCAGAGACGTGGCAAACGGTTTCTTTTATAAATCAATTATAAGTAGATTTATTTTTCTATTCACAAAAAGTTTTACATACAATCAAATAAAAGTTTATAAAAAGAAAAAGTCTTAAGTAACAAAAAGCAGCAGTTCACAAAAGTCACTAGCAGATGTCAGGCTCAGATCATCAAGCAATGGAGAAGCAGCATAACGCTCTCAGCTTCTGGTGTTCATACAGAGATCAATACCTTATATACTATTTCATTATCACACCTCTTCATCACATATTCAATTACATAGGCACAGTTCATCCAATCCTAGATGTTGAACGATTGTCAACTCCCTCAATTCCTTCAACATTTTAGTATATAATGCTCTGTATTATTTCATTCTTCTTCTTCTGGCTTGGTTCCTTAATCTCCTCCTTCGTCTCGTCTGCAAGACATCATCCTGGGTAAAACCTGTTTCTTCATTCAATACTTTGTTACATTAATAAATGACCTTCATACATATGACTTAGTGTTCTTCTTCATCTTTTTAATAAAGCAGATTGCCTAAAACATATCTCAGCGTGTTCATTTCAATTATTCAATAAAATACTTTTACAAAGTCTTTGTCTCCATGTCTTTACTATAAAACCAAATAAAACATTTTCACCAAACCATGTGTCTGTATTCTTGCTATGAACCAAAGTAGAACATTTTTACAATATGATGTTGTCATGTTTTTCCATGCTTACAAAGTCATTTATGAAAGTTGTATAAGAAAAACCTCCTTTAGGCTCCTCGGCCTTATAAACAGCTTATACATAAAAGTTGTAAAATAAAAACTTCTTATAAAAGTTTCTTGGCCATATAAACAACTTCTTTATTTCACTTTGCTGCTTCTGTTCTACATGTGGCTCTTATAAAGTCCAGTATAAAGGTTCTCTATAAAACCTCCACTACATTTTCTATATATTTCCAACATCATAAAACCATTCATAACATATCTGTGTGGCTAACATAGGCCTCTTTACATTTGGCATCATCCTTGGTTACACATTGGGAGTAAGACCTCCTTACATCAGGCCTTATTCCTGTGTATATATTGGGAATAAAATAATTAATTTCATCATTATTCTAACAGAACACAGAAAAATAAATAATCTCTGCTAATGAAAACTCCTTTGGGTTCCTAAAAGTTCAAGCATCAAACAGCACACACAGCAATAACTACAGTAATCCATACGATCCCAATGTATGAATCAATCTTCTGAAGTGAAACGATAAGAATAACAGCATTTTACATTTTAAAATGAAGTAGACTATCGCTTCTGACCAGCAGTCTTCTGCGTGTGCATGCAAGGGTTGAGTTCACTTTTGACGTAACTTAAAGCGTGATGTGAGCGCGCCGAGAAACTCTGGGATATATATATATAAACATGATGATGTATTTATTTATATTTTAGCTTCATTGCAAGGCAAGTTTATTTATATACCAAATTTCATATATGGTAATTAAGTGCTTTATATAAACATTTTAGAAAATACAAGCTATTAAAAAAGTAAGAACTAGAAATAAAATGATTTAAATTAGAATTGATTACCAGGAAATAAAAAAGTTAATTAAATGGGATTGGGATGTTGTCTTTTCTTCTGATTCATGACCTGAACCTGGTCATGCAGATGTCGGATGCTGTCAGTTTTTACTTTTTTAATGCTACAACAGTATACAAACAATAACATAATATATGATAATAGCAATGAGAAACAAACAAGACTAGAAGACAGAGGCGCCAGTTCTCGCGTGTGTTTCAGATGAAACTGGCGCGAGAACGTCATGAAAGCTTGAAGCTTCTTAACTCATTCACGCGCTGGTAACAGCTGATTGATGCGAAAAGATTAGTAAATTATGAGAGCATTTCTTGTTGTACTTTTTCTTTAAATAAATATAAACACAAAATATCAAAAGACATAGGATTCCTCTTAAGATCCATCAGTGGAAATAACGATAAAGAAGTAAAGAAGAAGAGGAACAAATAAGAGGAAGACAAGCAAGAGAAACAAAAAAGGGACAAAACGTGCCTCTCTGTCAGGACGTTATTATTTGAAATGAAAAGTTTATTTTAAAAAAAAAATGAATAAGAAGTGTCAAATCTGTTTTGGATTAAGTTGTTTTTCCAAATAAATATTTCTGAGTGATATTAGATTTTGTATATGTTGTTTATTGCACTTACCCTGTAACTACACGAAACAAGAGGGGAACAAACACCACTTTAATTTACAGCCCGTAGATTCATACTTACCCTGTAACTACACGGATAATTACCCCTTAATTAAAAAATACTTACAGTATAAATAATGTGTTAATTTTCCTGATAGTTACCCCTTTATTCCCCCAATATTACATATTGTTCCCTTATACCTACCCGTACTTACTTTATAGTTACACTATAATTACAGAAAGTTATGCTGTAAATTGTCTTTACTTATGCAGTACTTTCCGGCCCGTAATTTAAAGTTTTACCAAGAACCAAGAATTTACACATATATATATACTGGAAACAAGTCTAAGTAAGAAAAGCATTTTTTGCAGTGAAAATCAGCAAATAAATTTAGTTAATTAAAAAGTTAACCAAATGAGCACAAACCTGCCGTCCTGCTGTCACGGGTCTCTGAAGATTTCACTCTCCTCAATAGAGAAACACCACTGGTAAAATAAGCCACTCACTCACATCGTCTTTCTTCTGTAGTTTTCTCACTTCTGCTTTAAATGCGTGCCTATCTTGTGAATGTTACAATCGTTGGGTGCAGCAGGGAAGAGTCAGAACAGGACTTCAAAAATAGACGGGTTTATTTTAGAGGATGATGTCCAACAGGTAGAAACAAGCAACACCAACCAAAACTGAACATAACAACAACGAGAACGGACAAGGAGTGCAGGAAAGTGAGTTCAATAAAAAGGTAGAGTAAATGATGAACGGGAATCCAGGGAGCTACCTTCGATGGTGGGGCACTCAGGGGGTTTGTGTGGTTTCTCCAGGTGGAGTGTATGTGCTGCCACCTGGTAGGGTCATCCGCAGCTCCCGTCCAACACCTGTGAGACAACACGGTCAGGCCACTTCCGCCCTGCATGCGATGGCACCCTGCAAGTCTACTAAGCCAAAGCACTCAAATGCACAAAGGTAGTTCTGAGCCATGGTTGATGCAGGAACTGTGCATGATGACTGACCGTGATTAAGTCCCAGCGCAGGCCTCCCCGCAGGAAGATGATGCCCGTCTCAGCTACCACTAAATCCTCCAAGTGGTCAGTGAAACACCACCCCTGACCTGGAGATGGACGGAGCTTGTCTTTCCCAGGAAGAAGTCCAGACAGAAAATCTTTTGTTCCGCCACTGGCGTCGCAGCCAGTGGTACCTGAATTCTCAGTAAGAGGACGTGGATGGCAGTGTGCAATGGTATGCCTAGCCACTCTCATCCCCCTCTCCTATCGCCAGGGGTCAGCGGTGTGCGGTTCGAGGACGTGAAGCCTTCTCACGCACCCCCTTCCCAACTGTGGAGCCAGGTAAGTGTTGCACCGCACACTCAGACCCTACTTCAGGACGCTATGCCTTCCGAATCGGGTCCCTGCGCTCCACCTCGCTCCCTAAACGTCTGTGGTCCCTTAGGTCCTGCTTGTACGGACTCTGGAAGGCTGGCTGGCGCTCCCCAGCAAGTCTTGCTGGCTCATTCGGACAATCAGCCGGCGTCCCCCCATATTCAGTTCAGCTCACCACCATGCTGGACAAGGATGCTCCTGTCTTACGGGCAGAGGTCGCAGTCCTACTGGCGAAGGACGCAATAGAGTTGGACCCTCCAGCCAATATGAAGACAGGGTTCTATAGCCCCTACTTCATTGTACCAGCTGTGAGTTTTGAATCAGGCCCTTCACAAGTTCCTGTTCAAAATGCACTCACCGGGTGACAATCACCCCGGCCTGTCGCTCAACCTTCAGCCTGTGGTCAGACCCTGTGTTTCTACGGGCAGGAGTTCCCCTGGAGCAAGTGTCCAGGCATGTTGTTGTCTCAACAGAAGCCTCCACTACCAGCTGGATAATAATAAAAGAAGAAGAATATAAAATCTAACTAGAAGAAATCATATAAATCATTTAGGAGGATAAATATTGATTAAAGCTTTGATTATAAATTTCATTAGGATATATATACACTCACCTAAAGGATTATTAGGAACACCATACTAATACTGTGTTTGACCCCCTTTCGCTTCAGAACTGCCTTAATTCTACGTGGTATTGACTCAACAAGCTGCTGAAAGCATTCTTTAGAAATGTTGGCCCATATTGATAGGAGAGCATCTTGCAGTTGATGGAGATTTGTGGGATGCACATCCAGGGCACGAAGCTCCCGTTCCACCACATCCCAAAGATGCTCTATTGGGTTGAGATCTGGTGACTGTGGGGGCCATTTTAGTTCAGTGAACTCATTGTCATGTTCAAGAAACCAATTTGAAATGATTCGAGCTTTGTGACATGGTGCATTATCCTGCTGGAAGTAGCCATCAGATGATGGGGACATGGTGGTCATAAAGGGATGGACATGGTCAGAAACAATGCTCAGGTAGGCCGTGGCATTTAAACCATGCCCAATTGGCACTAAGGGGCCTAAAGTGTGCCAAGAAAACATCCCCCACACCATTACACCACCACCACCAGCCTGCACAGTGATAACAAGGCATGATGGATCCATGTTCTCATTCTGTTTACGCCAAATTCTGACTCTACCATCTAAACGTCTCAACAGAAATCGAGACTCATCAGTAACGAGTGGTTATTTCAGTCAAAGTTGCTCTTCTATTAGCTTGAATCAGTCGGCCCATTCTCCTCTGACCTCTAGCATCAACAAGGCATTTTCGCCCACAGGACTGCCGCATACTGGATGTTTTTCCCTTTTCACACCATTCTTTGTAAACTCTAGAAATGGTTGTGCGTGAAAATCCCAGTAACTGAGCAGATTGTGAAATACTCAGAGCGGCCCGTCTGGCACCAACAACCATGCCACGCTCAAAATTGCTTAAATCACCTTTCTTTCCCATTCTGACATTCAGTGTGGAGTTCAGGAGATTGTCTTGACCAGGACCACACCCCTAAATGCATAGAAGCATCTGCCATGTGATTGGTTGATTAGATAATTGCATTAATGAGAAATTGAACAGGTGTTCCTAATAATCCTTTAGCTGAGTATATATATATCGGCAGTGGATTTCAGAATCCACAGCCTTCACTACTGTAACTCCAAATTTTTTGTGGATTATTTAGAGGATTATTATTTAACGCAACAAACACTACTTTCACACTGATGAGGTTCCCCTTTTTTTCACACATCTACAAACTGAAAGTACATAGCACTGGACCGCCACCATTTACAGGAAACACACTTACACCTCCTCACCATTTGCTCATAACAAACTAATGGTTGAGCATCTCCAAAACCACGCCTCCTCCAAAATCATGAACACACAGCAGAGTCTGCAAAACATCACAAGATGGCGTCAAACTACCCTAATTTCTCAAAGCACATTATAACATGTTTGTTACTGTACTACTGACCTGTGCAACCTGACTGCTGCAGATTCATTTCAGCGTTGATAGTGTTACCATGGTCACAAACCGCTCAGAGAATAACTTCACAGAACAGTAGTTATGGCGTGAACGCAGAGTAAGCTGGATGTTCTGGTTCAGGAGGAACTGTAAAAGGCGGCTGCTGTTTCAGTGACTGACGTCTATCCAACTCAAACACTCTTATGTAGTGTGATGTTTGAGTGGTGCACCGAGGAAATATATATGCCGACAGGCAGGTAGGACATCGTATGATTGCATTCGGACAAAATTCAATGATTGAACGAAAATTTTATGGTCCTACGCCTTCCACAGATGATATATGTATTAGGGATGGGCAACAGTGGTCGAGTAATCGAGTACTCGAACGTGACAGCGATCATCGATCATGAGAACGATGATCGCCCTGAAAAAAATATATTTGTCTCTTTTTTTTATTGGTTATTGCTTCGTTTTGCGCGGTACCGGAGGTCTGATTGGTTAGCGTTATACAGCCTCCAGACCGCGGCGAAATAAAGTGAAACTGAGGCGTGCACTGCAGTGATGTCTGGAATCACTGATCATTCAATGGTTAGTGCAAAATGTGCAGCGGCAATCTGTCATAGCCTATAGCATTATAATGACGTAGAAATAGAATGCTGTAAATGATCTGTGCTTAGTTCCCCGTGTATCAGCTGATCCACAGAGAAACGAGAACACTCAGACTAGCGCGTGAAGTTCATGTGCGCATTCGCGTCCTTTTCTGCAGATGCACGTTGTAAGATTACTTTTATGTTGTCTATCTGATTAATCTAATATAAAACGCGTTTGGTTGAGCTTAATAAACTAGCAAAGGGCTGCCGTTATACCAGCTGTTCATTCTCTTGAGTTTCAGCTCAAACGTATATTTCATGCTCGACATGATGGTTTAGAGACAGTCATATTCCTTTTACATAGGCTATTTCTTTCTCAGAATCATTGATATTAGTAATGCAGCAGTGCTATACTGTTCTCGTATTTTTTAACAGTAGACTAGTTTATTTAAAGCTGTTTTTCGTTATGAGTTCGAAATCGCGCAGTGATGTCTGTAAACACTTCGATCATGAATAATAAAATGAAGTGCAGAGTCAATCTGTCAAAGCTTTATAATGAGAACACGATTTTAATAAAATGTTGTGTCTGTGTGCTTTCGTTGTCCGTGTATCAGCGTTGTTAAGGGAAGAGCGCATTCAAAATGTTCCGTTTCAAACCCTTCGCCTGTAAAATCTAGCACGCTGAAGTTCACGTGCGCATTCACGTCCTTTTGTGTTGATTTATGTCGTAATAGGTTCATAAAAATCTTCATACTAATATTGATATAGGGTGCGTTTGGTTGAGTTTATTAACCAGCTAGCAAGCTCTGCAGGGTGGTATTTCACTGTTTCAGCTCAAAGGCAATGCTCGATATTACTGACTTGGTTATTTGAGACGGTCATTTTATAAAGATGTTTCTTTTTCAAAGACATTTATGCATTATAATCTAGCAGTTATTTTTTGTTTTATATGTTCATGTTTTCATATACCTGTTTTCATGTCACGTTTGTATTTGTCAACAACCATTTTCATAACAGTTTTCCGCCCCCTGCACATGCCCCGCCCCCGAGTACTCGAGTACTTGTTTTTGAGACCTATCGATGATCGAAATGAGAAATTGACAAAAATGCCCATCCCTAATATGTATACATATAAACAGGGGCGTACTGGCCATCGGGAGCACTGGGAGTTTTCCCGGTGGGCCGCTGGACAAAGTGGGCCAGCCCCTTGTTATGTAAATATATATGAAGAATCAATAATATTTACGTAGCCTAGTCTATATCCCTCCGTCAGCCCAGACTACTGGCCTGCACGGCTCACTTGAGGGGGAAAACTCTAATCTATTTTGCCTAATCAGTCTCAGTGGTCTAAAAGCGCTTGTCAATGTCAAAATATTTGAGATATCCAATCAAATCGAAGGAGGTGGGATTTATTGAACACAATTCTCTATCTGTATATGTGTGGTTGTGTTGGAGGTGTGGACGTGGTCACTGATTGCAGAGGATCTGATTCTTCACCTGCTGCACCTGATTATCCTTCCTATACAGTACGTGTCACTTACCTACCTGTGTTGTCAGATCGTTGCAGACTGTCCTGTGGGTTTCCCGTCTGTGATTCTCCTGGGAGTTGCTGCCGGTTTCCTGTTCCTGGATGTTCCGCTGGTTTGGAGTTAGCCCATTGCGTCCCTGCATCACTGCCACTGCGGTTCGATTCACCTGTTTACTTTGGGCCCTATCTTGCACCCACCGCAATTGACTTTGTACACCGACGCATGTGTCATTCCTATTTTGCACCCGCGCAAAGCGCGCTTTTCCCTCCACAGAAGCACGTCGCTAAACTAGTGAATGAACTTGTGCTCCCTGGGCGGTTCAGCGCAAAAAAGGAGGCGTGTTCCGGCGCAAACAATCCCTGGTGCTATTTTGCTGTTCCATTAAACAATTGCGCCACTGACCAGAAAAAACCTAGTCTAAAGTCAGTGGCGCGTTGCGCGTTGTTCATTATGCTATTTTAAGGGCGCATGCTTGACCATAATGTATAGCGTGCACAACGCGCATACACTTTGCTCATGTAATCTACACAGATGCAACAGTTATTTTTGCAAATCATATTGTTACACTAAAAAAATATTAACACATGAGATGACGGAAATCATTGTGGTGTGCCACGAAGATGTGAAAAAATAGGCATAAATCTAGCTTACAAATGATTCAGGCTAATTGTAATAATTAAGGATAAGACCTGTTTGCCCAATAGTGGCAAGACATATATGTATATAAGGACATCTGACAAATTGGTTTGTCCGTCAAGAACCAGGAAAAAAAATCGACTGAAAAACTGAAAAAACTGAAAGACTGAAAAAAAAAAGACTGTGAAATCACCTTTACCATAATGTACAACATTACAACTTCACTTCTCTGTCTTTCACTGCTCTTACAAGAACATCAGTCTCCTCGGCTGTGAACCGCTCCTGGCGTGCGCCTGGTAAATACGCCATAATAATAGCAATCCATAATGGAACTTGCGCACCTGCTTTTAAAGGGAATGTTGGATGACGCTCGGATTGGTTTATTCACGTTTCGCCCAAACCACACCTATGAATAATGAAGCTACTTCAGACCAACCCATTTTAGATTTGCGCCGGGCGCAAGAGCCATTTATCCCGCCGGGAAAATAGCAACAGCGCCGAGACCCGCCCACAAAGTTACTTGCGGTTCGCGCTTTGACACTTGCGTTTCAGATCGTTAAAATAGGGCCCTTTGTCTGCATTGGACTCTGTCTGTTTCCCTGTGTCTATGGACTTTCTGTGCGCTCTGCATTTGTCAGTTCCTGAGGATAATAAAAGACTGTTGAGCTCGCTTTTGGATCTTACAGTTTTAATTTCAGCTAAGCCGACAGAACGATCTGACCACAATGGATACAGCGAGAGTTGCCGAATTACAAGAATATCTATCCACCAGTAACCAACAGATGGATCGACAGGATGAACAGGTGACAGCTACAGCACGGGCAGAGCAAGTGTCAGTGACGCAGGTGTCCGAGCTCACTACCCAAGTTCAACAGCTGAGATCGCCCACTGTTCCAGATCGTTCCTGGCACTCACTGAGGAAATGAGACGGGTCTTTGACCGAGCGGTAGCGGGTCTCCGACTATATGATCGAGTTTAGAACTTTGGCTGCAGAGTGAAAGTGGAACGAGGAGGCACAGTGGGATATGCGCGAGAGATCATTCCGGGGCTTGCATAAACTACGCCATATCGTGTACATTGTACATTGACCTCACTCACTGGAAGTGATGCGCGCTCAAGGCTGTTGGACATAGTGGTGTATTAGAGGTAAAACCTGATATACCGTATATACTGTTCGGTTTCTCACACAAACCGATCGTTTTGTGTTTTAAGACATCAATGTGTCGTCACAAGCCACAGGGTTTAATATGGATTTGTATATGCATGTTTTTTTTTAACTCTCACATATTTTGTTACCATTCACATGCATTATACGACTGACAGACTGCAACGGTTGGAGTTAAAAATCAAGTCACCTACATCTTGGATGCCCTGAGGGTAAGCAGGTAAACATCACATTTTCATTTTTGGGTGAACTATCCCTTTAAAGCAAGTGGTTCTCACCGCAGAGTCAAATGACGTCTAATGGGGTGGTTGGATATTCTAGCTCCACCCATTAGGCCTAATTACATCAAAATGGGTGGAGCTTACATGTAGCTCCTCCTCGCTGTTATCATAGGGGAACCACTTGAACTTATCTGTAAAGGCCGTGGAGCGCGGGCGGACCTGGGCCATGGGGCATGGGTGGACCTGGGCCGTGGGGCATGGGTGGACCTGGGCCATGGGGCAGCTCATGGAGCCATGGAGGCTTGGGTAGTTCATGGGACCACAGAGGCGCGGCCTTTGTGGCCTCATCAAGGTACCCACTGACCCCCCGAAAACAAATATCTTGGGTGGAGCTAAGGGGTCATGGCCTGGAGCCGTCTCTGGACGCTGGTCAGGGCCTGGAGCCGTCTCTTGATGCTGGTCAAGGGCTGGAGCCGTCTCTGGATGTGGACAAGAGACATCGCTTGGCTCTGGACGTGGACAGAAGATGTTGCTTGGCTCTGGACGTGGACAGGAGACGTCGCTTGGCTCTGGACGTGGATAAGAGACATCGCTTGGCTCTGGACGTGGACAGGAGATGTTGCTTGGCTCTGGACGTGGACAGGAGACGTCGCTTGGCTCTGGACGTGGATAAGAGACATCGCTTGGCTCTGGACGTGGGCGGGAGACTTTGCTTAGCTCTGGACGTGGACGGGACACGTGACTAGATAGTGATGTGACATTTGAAGCGAGGCATCGGAGCTTGTATCGAGAATAAAAGGGGCGTGCCAGTCAGATGAAGCCCTGATTCGAGGCTTGTGTTGTTAACGGAGAAATCACGTGACCAATGACAAATAAGGCCTCGGTTTGTGTGGAATACTTCATCGGTTCGGTCTGAGTGTCGCTTCGGGTTCGAAACTCGCGTCACCTTGTGGTTAGAAGTGTCAGAGAGTGTCAGAGAGTTATGTCATCGTTGTTATTGTGCGTTATTGTGGACTGTCTCTGGATGCTGGTCAGGGGCTGGAGCCGTCTCTGGACGCTGTTTAGGGGCTGGAGCCATCTCAGGACAGGAGACGTCGCTTGGCTCTGGACGTGGACAAGAGACATCGCTTAGCTCTGGACGTGGACAGGAGACGTGGCTTGGCTCTGAACGTGGACATGGCTCTGGACGTGGACAGGAGAGGTGGTCGCTGGACTCTGGATGTGGACAGGAGACGTAACTCGAGCGGCAGGCACTGTGGGATGGTGGGGTTCCTCCAAAGTTCCCACGGTAAACGAGGAACCACTCAACACAAGTGCAAAGTCAATATACTCTACCAGAGTGCATGGGACATTGCTCTCAGGCATCAGGAAACTCAAAAAATCATTGAGGCCATTAAGAAACATGCCCTTTAAGGCAGCATCATTAAACTCCACCATGTAACAGAGACCACAAAACTCCTGTACATAGTCCTCAACTGTGCCATGGCCTTGACGGAGGCGAAGCAAGGCAACTGCTGGGTTCATGGTTGGTGGTCTGGTATTCTGTAACATCAAGTCCACTGGAGGCAAGGTTTCAGAACCCAAGTGCAGTTTATTTAACTTAAAACAACAAAGTAAAAAATAACTTGGCTTGACTTGATCTTGACAACAACCAAAACATAAACTTGGACCAGACAAAGACTCACCACCAACGGGTTACAACATCAATACTAGATAGTGATGTGACATTTGAGGCGAGGCATCAGAGCTTGTGTCGAGAATAAAAGGGGCGTGCCAGTCAGATGAAGCCCCGATTCGAGACTTGTGTTGTTAACGGAGAAATCACGTGACCAATGACAAACAAGGCCTCGGTTTGTGTGGAATAAGTCATCGGTTCAGTCCGAGTGTTGCTTCGGGTTCGAAACTCATGCCACCTTGTGGTTGTTGTGGCATTTCAGAGAAGTGTCAGGAGGAGTAGAAGTTTGAGTGCCAGAGAGTTGTGTCATTGTCATTATTGTGGTTAATATGTGTTAGGGCTATATATTATTACATTATACTATTATACTACAGTATACTACATTATTACTATTAGGTTAGATCGTTTTTCTCTAATAGAGTTTTCCTCTATTATTAGGTGACCTTTGGCATCTGCTGGATCGCACGGTTGATCACAGTGGAAGGAGCTCAAGTGCAACAGCAGATGCTACTGTTGAAGTGGATGGAAGTAAATCTCACAAGATCTGAGGATCCACTAGAATATTGGGCTCAACAGAAGCATCAGTATCCTCACTTATACCAGCTGGCACTGGCATGTTTATGTTCAACCGCATCCTCTGTTCCTTGTGAAAGGATCTTTTCTCAGGCTGAAGAGGTTTTGCCCAAGAAGAGGAATCGTCTAAAAAAAATTCTGTTCATCAATAAAAATGGATTATAATCCTTCCTTCACCCACCCCAAACTGCTGAGCTGCAGTTTGCTCCACTATATCCTCAGACCCATAGTCACTACACAATACACTACACACTAAAACTACACAATAAACTGTGCACACTGCACACAAAAAACAGTAACAATTCTTCACTTTTTCCACCCCAGACTGCTCTGTTGCAATTAGTTTTGTTACATTCCCTCCACCATAAGCTCTTCACTCAACACAGCATCGTTTTTGTTGTTCATACTGTCACTATCCAAACAATTTATAAATAATTAATTAACAGTGTGTCTGACAGTTGTCTTTGTGCAAGTAAAGTCAGACAGAGAAAGATGCATATTTTATTTTGTACCCAGGCAATGGACAAATGTCTTCTCAGGTCATTGGCTCAGGATTAATGGATTTGTCTGCTATTTCTTTGCACAGTCGCTAGGTGTCACTAGTGAGCAATGATGCTTCGAGTAATGAACCTTTTGCTGAAGCAATGGGCTGCGAGGTCTCAGTGGTTCAGGAAGCCTCGTTTTGCCATTACTAATACTAGACAAAGACATATGTCAAACATGAGATGGCTTAAATACACAAGGACTAATGACTAGACAAGGGACACCTGTGAACAATGATTAAACAATGAACCAATGACAACATGACACAAGAACACATGAGGGCATGGGAATCACATGATAACCAGGAAACCTGACAGTGAACGTGATAAACTAAGAACATGAAACATAACCAAAACACACTGTGACAACGGGTGTGAGAAACATATTTAATTACATACAAGTAATTTGTACTTTAAAAATACAAAAATACCTAATATAATAATTACAAGGAATCGTTTAAACAACTGACCTTCCACAGACACTGAAAACTCCGTAATTATCTTCAAGACATGGGCAATAAGACCAAAATTTGAATTAATTATAGCACTTAAATTGTATAAATATATGATTCATTCATTCAGTGATTCAGTCCAGAGCAGTGAGTGATTCATTCATTCAGTGATTCAAAAGAAAGAAAACAGAAAAAGACAATGAGCGAGTGATATGAATGGTGTTGGATTATGTAGCCAAAGCTTTCGACTCATACTCAAATACATTCGTTTTTTTCTCCAAGCAGAGAAATGCAAGCATGTGAAACATCAAATGTGGTACAAAAGATACACATCAAATAATATTTAGTGTATTTACACAGGAATTACAATCATTGGAAACAATAAATGTTTTTCAGCTCATGCTAAAGAAGTGTTTTCAGCTGTGTGTCTGTTGCTCTGGTCTGACACCCCCCTTTTCATATTATAACATGCCATTAAAAACATACAATTAACCCTCACATTCTCGCCCTAATGAGAAATAAAAGAATGAGATTAAATGAGTCAAAACGCTGGTTAGTGGTGTAACCGTGGTTCTATGAACAGTGGAAGACCGCTAGAGACAGTTAAACATAGTGGAAAACTTGTGTATGATACAAGAATTTCATATTGATGCAGTCCCACCTGACCATGACCAATGACATATCGGAGAACATATAAGCTTCCATTTACATCTTGGTCTGTATCTACAGTCCTTCTCATCAGTCTGAGTGACCAGACTCTGACGGTCTTCCACTACTCATAGATCGCCAGAGACGGTTAAACATAGTGGAAGGTGTATACCACAGTCACAAGGACTGAACCCTAAACATTGCCCATACATACAGCAGAGCTAACTGGAGGCAACATTTCACCTGTAAAATCTTGTAAATGTGGAAGGTGATACCCATGTGTCTGCTAAATATGTCTCATTGGGAGATACCACGTAGGGCCGTCCATGAAGTGGGAACAGCACGAGTAGCAGGATGGCACTTCACAGACGCTGGAACTGGGCAAACTAACAAGTGATAAACATTGGAAATGGTGTTTGCCACCCAATGAGATAGACGTTGCTTAAGCAAGGATGCACCTCTCCGACAGAGACCAAAACAGATGAACAACTAGTCGGTGGTGCCGCAACGCTCGTACTGGACACAGTGCTGGATCAGGAGCATCGTCACCGCCAAAGCATAACATGAATATCCTCTGGTCCCCAACTAAGGCTTTGTAGACTGACTAAGAGGGCCTGTAACTCAGGCAGTCTTCATAGAGAGATGCTTAATATGAGCTTGTTCGAGAGGCTTGTAAGGTGCTGAACACAGGCTATGTAGTACTAAGAGCTAAGGACTAAGAACTTGATCTGAAATAAACAGCTTCCATTTATTGGCATATGCAATAAAACAGTCTTCTTGACCCCAGCTAAACATTCTGAAAGCATTTGTTCAGCCCCAGGGGCAAGACACACAACTTCAACCTTTCTGGGAATGGGTGCCATAGCTTCCCGTCCATCTGGGATAGTAGGTCCCTCCTGAACGGCAACAGTCGAGGTGGGGCAGTTGTAAGGGTTAACAGGAGAACGTTGGCCAGTGGGGAGCTATTAGTATCAGCCTGTGGTGTCTCTCCTGCAGATGTGTCAGGACTGGCCACATAAGTGGAAGAGGAGGATAGGCATATAGCAGGAGATCTGGCCACTCGTGGGCTAGGGCATCCTGACCTAATGCCCTGCTCCTGTGCTACTGAAACCCATTGCGTTGTTGTCATGCTGGCAAAGAGGTCCACTGACTCAACCCGGGTCTTCGGGTAGCAGTGAGAGAGGAAGACTGCCACATTCTGACCAGGAATATGCATCGCTTTGATCGTCAGGAGGTGATTGTCCGCCCATAGCAACATTACTCGGGGCAGTTGGAGACCTTATTCCACCCTGGTGATTGATGAGAAACACTACTGTGGCACTGTCTGTTCGCACCAATATGTGTCTCCCTGACAGTTCCTGTCTGAAATGTGTGAAGCGAACCAGAGTTAATCTTTTGTGAATTGGTGACAATGGGAATCGGCTCTGAAATGGGCGGAGGTTTAACAGCCCTAGATGAATGACCACCATAGCTGTGGTGAATACTCATAATTAACTTGTCTGTGTGATAGGACAAACACGACAGCCATGCACTCCGGCATGGACATGAACACAATTGGACTGATCTAACACGTGTCCTGACAGAAACTGCTGTCCTTTTTTTCAGAACAAGGAAGTATTTTGAATAGAAGCCCTTGGGATGGATCTGAGTATCCACAGGTTTTATTGCCCTCTTCTTCAGCAGCTCAGACGTCTGCTGAAGGGCAAGATTCTGGCAAAACTACTGTAGGTCTGACGAGGATAAATGATGGGGTGCGAGTTGCAGTTTGGCTGTCTGAATAACCTCCCCTGTGCTTAAGGTGCTGGGAAAGAGACTACTGCACGTGCTATTAGTTGACCCAAAGACCTGACCAGGTCAGTGGAAGTTGGCGAAGGCTATTGAGGCATTCCTCCAGTAATCTGATTGGTGCCATCCATACCTGACGTCTAGCCTGCACCAGTAGTCCAAGGGCTTTCCAACTAGAAAAGGCGATTGACCCTTAAGCCTGCAGAAAGCATCAAGCAGCTCTGAGCATTAGTCATCAAAGATAAATGAAGTGCAAGCATTAAGTAGGCTAAAGAGTTCCCCACCGACTCGATCCTGAAACTGTATTATAAACCCTGACTAACAGGTCATCGGTATGTCTGCATTCTGGGTTGGAACATTGAAGGTTCTGTTAGAGGGCTTTATCAGGGGATACTACCAAGGAGGATATACTGTACATGTCTCCACTGGAAGCATGTTACCAAGGCCCATCTCCTGTGCATCAGCCATCTCTGCCAATGTACATGCCACCCAGTCCAGTCTAGCTGGCTGCTTGGGCTGAACAAAAGGCAGAAACAACTATATCAGTAAAGTCAGGGCAAACCAGCATCAAGAAATCTTCTGACCAAGAAACTGGACAGCCAGAGAAACTGCAGCCAGCGCCAGGTCCATGGTGAGATAATGGAGAAGTAGTGTCTATACATGTCTTCCTCATCAGCTTCTTTACTGGAACAGCACCCGTCCGTAAAGCCTGGAGGTTCTGAGCTGTACTTGTAAACACCCCGAAATTCAGGGTCCAATCTCGCAAATCGTTGTTGTCTCAATACCAAAACAGGTAGGACATTGGATCTGAGCATCCATTAAAACCATGGGCGCAGAGCAGACAGAGCACACAGCCATAGAATTAATAATTCTCCTGGTCAGCCAATGGGGTAAACAGCACTCAATGGGGATGAGCTTGTCACATATAATCAGTCACCAAACACTCTGAAAACAATGAGCGTTCTTAGACTCAAACACAGCAAATACTTCTAAACACAGTAAGATCATCAGAACCATGGTAAAGCAATGAGCTCCATACTACTCACCAGAATATTCTTGTATTATACACAAGCGCATGACCCTTTTCCACTATGTTTAACTATCTCTGACAGTCTGGAACTATTAAATAGAAACTGAAAAATGCAATAAACCGTATGGATAAAACCAAAACATATATTTGCCCATTGATGTTTACATAAGAAGCTAAAATAAGCTCAGGTGTGTGTTTCCCTAAAGTTCACACCATGTCTCTGATAAAATCAGTAAACTCCACATAAATATTATAATAATGCATAATACACAATGAACACAGCAAACATCTGTGATGAAAGATTCCATTACCCTGATGGATTTACCAAATGAAACTGAGCCAACATGATCATATAATTCCAACATATTCTGTTGAATTATATTCATATCTGTCTTAAATCATTTAGGACATGAGACATTGAACACTTGTGAATATTTATGAATTAACAATTTTTGTAGGAATACATACAATAACTTCTTTAAGACTAAACTTTCAATACAAGCAGCATTATTTACCACTGCTCTTTATACATTTTAGTGGCTCTGTGGAAGTCCACATCTTGTGTCTCTAAGAAAAAAGAAAGAAATATAGGCCTGAATGGGAAATATATAACTTCTTGATTGAGGGAGAAGAATGTGGTTCTGAAATCCACAGCTGGGCAGAAACTCCTAAAAGACGCTGTCAAACAGACGCATTGACCGCATGATATTCTCATCCTCAAATAAACAGAAAAGAAAGAAGAGTAATTGGCAAGAGTCACATTTTCCTGTGGGATATTACAGAAAGCAGATTTAGCAACTAAACTGGGTAGGTTATCCCCCAAACTGGAGGAACTTTCATGGTATGTTAGTACTCAACAACTATTATAATTATAATTTTAACGGTCTTGTTCTGTTTTGGTTTCGTTTCCATTCTGTTCCCTGTTTCCTCCCTGTTCATAGTTACTCATTAGTATTACACCTGTTCTTTGTTCCGTTGATTACTTTGTGTGTATTAAAGCCCTAAGTTTCCTCTGTTCATGGTTCCTCTGGTTATGAGTAAAAGGGACGATGCCTGCTGTTTAATGAACTCAGGATTAATGTCATGGTAAGTTAAACCTGCTTTCTGCAATTCTCCCTTGAAGTATTTTATCTCTGAATTTGTTTGTTTTGCATTCAGATAACAGTAATGAGTGATAGAGATTAACCTTTTCACATGACTCCATGAACTCCTCAATGGTGACCACTCCATCACGGTTTCTGTCCATTTTCTGGAGAAAAAAAAATCAAGTTCAGGATGCATTCTTCTAGCCTTGAAGTCATACATTTACATTCATACATTTAGCACAAAGGTCAAAGTCATTATCTTACAATTGCTTTATTCACTCCTTAGAAGAAAGGGTTCTGTCAGGCGCTTCATATATAGAAACTTTTATCATTGGATCTTTGTATGGATTTAGTTTCAATTAATTTTTTTTTAAGTCAATTTTTTGTTACATTTCATGAATTAAACAAGCTTGAATGCTGAGAGTTCGCTTGCCCAGAGTGGAGCCTCTAGGGACTTAGGAGTAAGTGGAATGGCTACTCCTCCACAATGATTCCCCCTTCACCATCTGTAACACACAGCATGCCAGCTGCAGCCACCACCTCAGTGACAGACCAACCTGAGCCCGAGGCGGAGCCAGAGCCCACCACAATATCAGCACCAATGAGGAAATGGACTTTGCCATCCCGGAGCCAGAGCATGAAGAAACATCTGACCAGGTGCGTGAGCTGACCACATCATCCGTCCCAGTCCTATCACAGATGACTGCCGCAAACACCCCGCAAATAGTCCAGGCCTGGTCCTCTCTCATCCTTCACTATCGTCACTCTCTCCGGTGTGGCATGCAGGTGACGCTCATTAGTAATCGCACCACCGGCATCTCTCCGTTCTCACAAGAGATGAGAAAAATGAGAGAAAAGGAGACAGAAGGACGAGAAGAGACACAAGATACACGAGAGAGATGATAACCTTGGTCCGGTTCCCAAAACACATTGCCATCCAGTCCTCTACCAGCTGGGTGAACTCCTCCACAGTGCCTGGCAGTGTCGCTGGATATCCCTTGGTGGACGGTCCTCTGACTTCTGATGCCTTGTGAATGGCAACGACTTCTCTGTGTTCGGGCAGCCAGTAGCGAGTCCTCCATTCTCTGCTCCTTCCCCATCATGGTGGACTACAGCAGGCTCCGGCCTCAGCAAACGGAGGCTACTCCTCCGCTCCCTTTAGGACTCTTGTCCGTCCCCGTCAAGTCATTCCAGCCCCGTAGCGGCAGACTCTGCTCTATCCATGCTGGAACTGATGTCCTGTGTCACAGATGAGCACATTTGATCTGAACTGATCTAACCGCTGGAAAACACACGGCCTACAGGCTCACACACCCCCAATCCAGCTCCAGAGCGGCTCACAATCAATGAACAGCGCACATTTATGCCAGGCAATTGTTTATATAGTAATATGTTTTAGACGGTTGTAACAACACATTTTATCTTCCTCATCTGAACTTGAACGAGCTCCTGAAACTGCAATAGAGGCGCAGACATTTCAAAATAAGAGTCAATGGGTATTTCGAGCATGTTTAAAATTAAAAGTCACGCATTATATATTCGTTTTTGGCTACACAATAAATTGTATTTAATTTCATTCCCATTTTATTCATAGTCAGGAGGAAAGACCAGTATTTGACACACTTTCAATAAAGTATCAGGGTTATAGTTCACTAAAACCATTTAAAAAAATCTTCATTACTTGAAATTAAATAAATGTTAAAAACTTATTTGAAGCTTTAGCTTAACCTGATATGGCCTACTAACTAAAACAGAAATACAAAGTTTTAAAAACTATATAGATGTTTTTAAAAAAACAACAAAAAAGTGAATTGAATATTTTTAATGTCAAAAACAAAATGATGTCAAAATGTCAGTTCAAGTAATAGTCGGTTATGTAATGCTTAAATGCTTAATGTATTACAATTTAACTAAACTCATGATATTTAGTCGAGTAAAACTAGACTAAAACTAAAAACAATTCAGGTGACTAAAATATGACTAAAACTAAATGGCATTTTAGTCAAAAGACTAAAACTAAATCAGAATTTCCTGTCAAAATGAACACTGGTGTCAACCCACTATCTCTGCCTAGAACTTCCATGCCCATTTCTCCACCTTGGCTTGTCGACCAGTCGGCTCCACCTTGGCTCCTAACCCCCTCGGCTCCATCTGGGACTATCGTCCTTACAACTTCACCGTGCTTCCTCGCCCCTTCTGGCTTCGCTTTGGTCAGTCATCGCTCTACCTGAGCCATGAACTTCCAGGACTTCAGCTGTGCTTCGTCCCTCCACCCCTCTGGCTCCGGCAGGCTCCTCCTTCCTTTCAGCTCTACCTTGGTCCTCAGTCGCTCTGTCTTCATCTCAGCCCTCCGGCACCTTGGCTCCACCTTCTGTTTGTCTTCGCCTGGGTCTCTTCAACCAGCAGATCGAACTACTGGTTCCAGCTGCCAAGCCTCCACCATGCTTCCTCCCTTCCTCGACTCCTGGCCCTCCTGCTGGGATTCTGGCCTGGATCCTCCCACCTTCGTCTCCACCTGTCCTGCTCTGCATCCTCCACCTAAGCCCCCTCTTGCCCTTCAGTTGGACTTTGTTATTATTGAGGCGTGAGAACTCGCCTCCTTGATGGGGGAGGTTATTAGTGAAAAATCTAGGTTACTAATTGAACGAATTGAAATGAACTTCCTGTGTGTTTGTGTTCACCTTAAAGAAGTGTTCCACATGTTCTCTGGGAATATCGTCCTGTATAGATGGATACACGTACTTCCCCATCATATCATAAATCGACTTCATGATGTTCATCATCTCCTGAGAGACCGAAACCACACACACACACACACACACACAGATACTTTTACACTGGTCTTTCTGAACGCACCAATGCGATATATTCATGTGAATGCTAATGACTCCATAAACAAACCTCTTTTGTGATGAATCCATCTTTATCAAGGTCATAGAAATCAAACACCCAATTTAGCCGGTCATACATTGAGCCCCTAAGGATGAGTGACAGTCCAGCGACAAACTCCTGTAAAATGAACAATAACAGCAGAAGAAAAATAAATCTGCTAAATAAATAAAGCTTTACTAGAGCTATTGTAGGTCTCTCTTAGTGGAGTTTATGGAGAGTTTTCTAACCAGCTGATGAACAATCAAATGTGAAGACATAGGACCAGGGCTGGTCTAGAAAGAAAACTGGCTCTCAAATGCTCACATTATCATGTCAGTACCTCAAACGGCTACAGCTTACCTGAAAACTCAAACAGCCGTTCTTGTTAGTATCAAATGCCTCGAATAGGAAATGTGCATAATTTCTTGAATCTGAGAGAGAGAAAAAGGAATTTGAAAAAAAAATTACTCTGCCTACTATCACAAGACTATCAATTGGGTCCAAGCAGTTTGGGAAAAGGAGGGAAACAACCAAAACTGACAAGGAGATGAAAAAAATAATAACACAAGTTCAAAATTCTAATGCGGTCTCACCTCCCTGTGGGAAGAACTGAGAGTAAATGAGTTTAAACACATCCTCGTTCACCACTCCACTGGGACATTCCTGAAACACACAACAGTCCCAAACATAAACACTGAAAACATTCAACATAATACAATTTACAATGAATTAAATCCCATTCTGGAAAAAAAAAATCTAAATGCAGACTAAATAGTGAGAATTATTTGTGTTCAGTGACGGTGATATTCCCAGTGGATGTACTGGCTTTCTACCTTATATTATGTTAGTAGAGGAACATTCACATTTTTGAAGGCCCTGTAGAGAAACTGCAGCTCGTTCTTGCTGAATTTGGTCAGTTCCTGTAGTATTTCCAGACCTTCAGGTCGATGGCAAACAAAGGAAATTTCAATATCATCCTCACTGCTCTCTGCAAGAGAAACAACATCTCATTACACAGATTTTTTTTTAATCAATTTTAATCTATTTTAGAGAAAATGCTATGAAGAAAGTTAATGGTGCATACGGATGATCTGAGGTGAAGTAAATTTTCTTATAGTGTGGTGCTTAACACATTAGTGACAAATCAAAGTTACGGTAACACTTTAGGGTCCAATTCTCACTATTAACTAGCTGCTTATTATCATGCACATTACTAAGATATTGTCTGTTTATTAGCACTTAAAAAACACAAATTAATGCCTATTCTGCATGATCATATTGTACATCCCTTAATCTTACCCAATATCTAAACTTAACAACGACCTTACTGACTATTAATAAGCAGCCATTATGAGTGTATTGAGGCAAAAGTCATTGTTAATAATTAGTTAATAGTGAGAATTGGACCCTAATCTAAAGTGACCAAACTTACTTCCAAAATATGCAATATTTGGTGCAAATTAATTCATGTAAAAAAAATAATAAGTAATAATTTTAGACTTCTTGCTGCCAGCTGGTGGCGCTATGACTGTGAACCACGATAGCAACAGCCATGTGATCAGCCCTCATCAGCAAACATACAACACCAATTTGATCTAAATCAGACAATGCACTTATACAGTATATAAGACTCTTCCAGTTTCCCAGTTTTGTCATTAATTTAATCCATCGCCATGGCAACACTGTTTAAGATATAAAAAATCTGTTTGCAGTTTAGCATCTTCAATGTCTTGGGATCAGTGCATAAGACTGGCACCTTCTTAATAATGACATGACACATGTCATGAATATGAAGGAGTTTGTATGCATGTTTATGACGACTGTCATTAAGTGTCATTCGCTCAATTATGTCATCTTTAATTCAAAGATGACATTATTTGAGATGTCTTTGTTATGACAACTTGACATTACCAAGACAACATAACCTGTCATAAATCTGTCATAAACATGACACAGCAGCTCAATTATCAAATTTAAGAAACTACTTAGTTTTATGGATTAACATTAAACTGTCATGTGGTTGGTTTTGATGTTGACTGAGGCCATTATAATGTCATGAACTATTTTAAGTGGTACAAGTTGGATTTGTCATTAAAATGTCATTAAGTGTCAATACACTGTCAAATTATTTTATAACAGCGTCATGAATATTTTTCAGTTCATAATGTTTTTGTTTTTTTTAAGTTTCCTCCTCCAGCTCCAACAGAAGGTCAGATAATAGACAATTTCAAATGTCTTAAAAATATGAATAGGTGTTTGAGAAATAAAATCAATCATCCAATAATAATAATAATAATTAAAATGGATAAAATTATTTGTTATTGCTGTTACAAACAGAGTTAAACACGGATAACAGAGGCAGGTGAAAGCAGAGTTTATTTCGTAACCAGGAAGTGAGCAGGTGCGGTGAGAGTCTGAGTGAGAGTGTCTGGTAATGCTGGAATGGTTGGTAATACAATACGTCTTGGGATCTTGAACACAGGAACAATGTATCGAAGGAGACAAGGACCAGGAGACAGGACGAGACGAGGAGACACTCAGGGTTCGATGGGGATCAGGTAAGTAGTCAGGTGAGTCCGAGGAAGCAAGCATGTAGGGTCATGTGCAAACGATACCGGACAGTGACTGAGTGTGAGCGTGGGGCTTAAGTGCAGGTGGTGATTGCAGTGATGATGATGTGCAGGTGTGTGTGCTCAGTACTCAGGTGACAGGGATCGTTGTGGTAGTGAGGGGGTGGAGCCTGGCGTGCATGTAACATTACCCCCCCCCATCCACGGCCATCTCCTGAGGGCCGAGGACCCCGACGCCGTGGTGGTCGACCTCTACCCCGCGGTGCCGGTCGATCAGAGCGGGTAGCGTGGAACGTCTCTAGTAGATTCGGATCAAGGATGTCATGCCTGGGTACCCACAATCTTTCTTCAGGGCCGTACCCCTCCCAGTCTACCAGGTACTGTAGTTGACCACCACGACGCCGGGAGTCCAAGATGTCCTGGACCTGATATGCTGCGCCGTCATCAACTAGAAGTGGAGAGGGAGGCTCCGGAGTAACGCCAGGCTCTGGGGAAACAGAAACAGAGGGGTAGTGAGGTTTCAGGAGAGACACGTGGAAAGTGGGGTGAATCCGGTACTGAGGTGGTAGTTGGAGTCTATACGTCACCGGATTGATCTGCTGCAGGATCTCGAAGGGGCCAATGAACCTGGGACTCAACTTCTTGCACTGCAGACGCAGTCTGATGTCCCGGGTGGACAGCCAGACCTTCTGCCCCACCTGGAATGTCGGAGCGTCAGAGCAGTTGAAGTTGGTGATGGGCTGAGTCCCAGACCCTCTCACTCTCCCGGAACCAGTAGTCAACCGCAGGAACGTCGGAGGGTTCCCCAGACCAGGGGAAGAGGGGCGGTTGATAGCCGAGTACACACTGGAAAGGTGTCAGGCCGGTGGTGGATTGTCGAAGTGAGTTCTGTGCATACTCGGCCCATCCTAGGAACTGGTTCCAGGAGTCCTGGTGGCCGTGACAGGTACGGAGGAAACGGCCAATCTCCTGGATCTTTCTTTCCGTCTGCCCATTCGTCTGAGGATGGTATCCGGACGTGAGGCTGACGGTCACACCTAGGAGTGCAAAGAAGGCCTTCCATACCTTAGAAATGAATTGAGGACCTCTGTCAGATACGATATCTTCGGGAATGCCATAATACCGGAAGACGTGGTTAAACATGGCTTCCGCGGTCTCTAGGGCTGTGGGAAGTCCTCGTAGTGGGAGCAGCCGGCAGGACTTCGAGAAGCGATCGACCACTACGAGGATACACGTACAGTTCTCTGAATTGGGCAGGTCTGTGATGAAATCCACCCCTAGGTGTGACAACGGACGGTTGGGAACGGGCAGAGGCAGGAGTTTCCCAGCTGGCAGGTGACGATGGCTTTTGGCCATGGCGCATTCCCGGCATCCCCTCACGTACCTTCTGACATCAGCTGGCATGTGTGGCCACCAGAAGCGCTGGCGTAGCAGCGAGAGGGTTTCATTGACCCCAGGGTGACCAGTGCCCAGTGATGTATGTGAAGAGTGGATCAGAGGGATGCGTTGTGCTCGAGTGATGTAATGCAAGCCCGGAGGACAGCCCGGCGGCACGTTGGTGGAGGCATTGGTAGAGGGCAGGGTCTCTTCTGACCATGTGATGGGACTGAGGAAGAGCTTCGTGGGGAGAATGGGTTCCTCTTCTTCCTCGGAACGTTCCTCTGGGCCGTGGATGCGGGAAAGGGCATCCGCCTTGATGTTCTTGGCCCCTGGCCGGTAGGAAATGTGGAAGTCGAACCTCGTGAAGAAGAGTGCCCAGCGAGCCTGTCGGGGGTTGAGTCGTCTTGCCTCTCGGAGATACCCCAGGTTTTTATGGTCAGTCAGGACCAGGAATGGATGTTTTGAGCCCTCTAGCCAGTGCCTCCGCTCCTCCAGTGCGAGCTTGATGGCTAGGAGCTCTCGGTTGCCGATGTCATAGTTAACCTCCGCCGGGCTGAGCTTGCGGGAGAAGAAGGCACATGGATGGAGACGGATGGGGTTCCCCTGCTGCTGAGAAAGGACCCCACCCACCCCGGTGGTAGAGGCGTCCACCTCCACGACGAAGGGAAGCTCGGGATCAGGATGGACCAGGAGGGGAGCTGTCGTGAAGGTGTCCTTTAGGGTCTGGAAGGCTTGGGTGGCAGATGGGGTCCAGGACAGAGACTTGGGCTTGTTGCGGAGCAGGCTGGTGAGGGGACTGGCGATGGAGCTGTAGTTTTGTATGAAGCGTAGATAGAAGTTTGCGAAACCCAGGAAGCGTTGTAATTCCTTCACAGAGGTGGGAGTTGGCCAAGACCGGATGGCTTCCACCTTCCTCTCATCCATCCGGATGCCACTGTGATCTATGTTGTACCCGAGGAACTGCACAGTGGGCTGGTGGAATGAGCACTTCTCGGCCTTGAGGTAGAGCTGGTAGTTCCTCAGGCGTTGTAGGACCTCCGCAACGTGACGGCGATGGTTGGCCATGCTCCGGGAGTAGATCAAGATGTCATCTATATATACCAGCACGAACCTGTGGAGACACTCCCGGAGCACCTCGAGGATGAAGTCCTGGAATACGGAGGGGGCGTTGGCGAGTCCATAGGCATCACTAAGTACTCATAGTGACCAGTGGGCGTTACAAAGGCGGTCTTCCACTCGCCCCCCTCACGTATCCGGATGAGGTTATAGGCGCTGCGGAGGTCCAACTTCGTGAACACAGTGGCACCACGGAGATGTTCCAGGGCAGCTGGGACGAGAGGAAGGGGGTAACGGAACTTGATGGTGATGTTGTTTAATGACCGGTAGTTGATACAAGGCCACAAGCCTCCGTCCTTCTTTGCCACGAAGAAGAAGCTCGAAGCAGCAGGGGAGGTAGATGGACGGATGTGGCCTTGCTCCAGCGCCTCCTTGATGTACTCCTCCATGGCCTACTCCTCCGGGAGTGAGAGGGGATAGATTTTCCCCCTGGGCACTGGTTCACCTGGCAGCAGATCGATGGCGCAGTCCCATGGCCGATGGGGAGGCAGCTTGGAGGCCCGTTGGGGACAGAAGACGTCTCTGAAGGGGGCGTAACAGGAGGGGACATCCACCGATCGTCTCTCTACCGGACTCTTGATGGACGTGGCACAGACGGAGAGATCTTGGGGACGCGGAGAGGGACGAATCGGTGGAGATGGGAAGCATTCCGGGAAGCAGCTGTCGTCCCACTTCAGGGCCTCTCCTGTCTTCCAGGAGATGACGGGGTTGTGCTGCTCTAACCACGGGCGCCCTAAGATGATGTCAGCGGTGGATTCCTCCAGAACCAGCAGGTGTAGTCGCTCCATGTGGAGGATTCTGACTTGCACTCCGATGGGGCCCACAGAGCGACTAACCTGCCTCCGACTGAGTGGTCTGCCCGTTTACCGACTGGACCTGGTAGATCGTCGAAGTTGCAGACGTGCGGAGATTGAGCTGACGGCAGAGGGTTCCCGAGATGAAGTTCCCGGCTGACCCAGAATCGAGGAGGGCAGTAAGTGAAAGGGAGATTCCACAGTTGTGGTGAGTGGCTTTATTTTAGAGAGTGAAGGAATGATTGCACTCAGGATTGGTATCCTCGTATGCAGCGAGATGCAGCCGCACCCGAGGATCCAGACCCTGTCGGTAGGTCGTAAGCAAGGACTGCTCGTTCCATCCACTAGCAGCAGCGAGGGTTCGAAACTGTAGAGCATACTCATTAACTGTGGAGGTACCTTGTTTCAGATGGTATAACTGTTCTCCGATCGACGAATCCCATGATGGTTTCCCAAAGACCTCCTTAAAGTGAGTTAGGAACCCCGACAGGCTCTGGATCACTGGATTGTCTGTGGACCACATGGATTCCGCCCAACGGAGCGCTTTACCGGAGAGTTGAGAAGTGATGAACGCTACCTTAGCGCGATCGTTGGGGTACAGGCGTGGCTGCATCTCCAGGACCAGCGAACATTGCAGTAGGAATCCGTTGCAATCCTCCACTGAACCAGAGAAGGGCGCCGGTCTGGCCATGGGACTGGCGTACTCGGGGGGCGAAGAAGTGGTTGTGTGGATCCCGGAAGTGCTCGCCGGTGAAGGTGCAGGTGCGCTGGTGGGAAGAGCTCGCCGAACGGCGTCGACGAGCTCTTGGAATGGATCCGGGGTGCTCATCCTGGTGCGCTGTGTTGGTCCGGTATTCTTTTACAAACAGAGTTAGACACGGATAACAGAGGCAGGTGAAAGCAGAGGTGAGAGTCTGAGTGAGAGTATACGGTAATGCTGGAATGGTTGGTAATACAATACGTCTTGGGATCTTGAACACAGGAACAATGGATCGAAGGAGACGAGGACCAGGAGACAGGACGAGACGAGGAGACACTCAGGGTTCGATGGAGATCAGGTAAGTAGTCAGGTGAGTCAAGCATGTAGGGTCATGTGCAAACGATACCGGACAGTGACTGAGTGTGAGCGTGGGGCTTAAGTGCAGGTGGTGATTGCAGTGATGATGATGTGCAGGTGTGTGTGCTCAGTACTCAGGTGACAGGGATCGTTGTGGTAGTGAGGGGGTGGAGCCTGGCGTGCATGTAACAATTGCCTTTGGAGACTGATTCACCTAAAATTAAATGAAAGCAGTACAATGGTGGGTTAAGCCATGCAGCGTTTGGTCCATATCCCTGCTAAAACAGTTCCTTTCAGCATCCCACACATTTATATTTCCCTCAAATGCTTCTTTACATCATGGATAAGTCTAAGACACCATCATAACGGCGTACACCTGACCAGTGCTGCCACTCTATCATTCTGAGGTTTTCAATGACTCAGTACGATTTCCTCTATGACGCCATAGTTTAGGTGAAGAAAAATATTCATGACACTGTTATAAAATAATTATATAGAGTATTGACACTTAATGACATTTTAATGACAAATTCAATTTGTACCACTGAAAAAAAGTGGTCATAAAAAATTCATGACATTATAATGGTCTCATGACAGCCAACGTCAAAGCCAACCACATGACAGTTTAATGTTAACCCATAAAGCTAAGTCGTTTCTTAAGTTTGATAATTAATCGGATATGTCATGTTTATGACAGGTTATGTTGTCTTGGTAATGTCAAGTTGTCATGACAAAGACACTGACAGGTTATGATGTATTGGTTTATGTCAAGACATCTCAAATAATGTCATCTTTGCATTAAAAATGACATAATTGAGCGAATGACCCTTAATGACAGTTGTCATAAACATGCATACAAACTCCTTCATATTCATAACATGTGTCATGTCAGTCTTATGCACACCCCTTCTAGTAAAGTGTTACCGGATCGTCTTTACCAAGTTTGACGAGAACAGCATGAATCCCCTTGGAGTATTAAAAAAAACATAGTCTGCAATTTTCAAAAGCTTCACATTTAATTCCAAATCAGCCAACTTCCTGTTGGTCGGAGCTAATGATAGTAATTTAGAAAATTGTGAAGCTTGATGAAAACAATATATGTACCAAGTTTGGTGAGTGTAACCTCAAAAACACCTGAAAAATGTAAGGTTTGATTAGTTCACATGGCAACACTATTTAAGATATCAAGAATCCTTTGACAGTTTTCCATCAGCCGTGTCTTGATATAATTCGGAGCAAATTTCAAGGCCTGTTGTAAGTGACACACTTCCGGCTGCCAGCTGGTGGCGCTACGACTGTGATCTACAATAGCACCATCCATGTGATCAGCCCTCATGAGAAAACATATGACACCAATTTGATCTAAATCAGACAATGCACTTCCCATTTTTGTCATTAATTTAATCCATCGCCATGGCAACACCGTTTAAGGTATCAAAAATCTGTTCGCAGTTTAGCATCTTCAATGTCTTGGAATCATCTTTACCAAGTTTGGGGAGAATCGCATGAATCCCCTTGGAGGAACATAGTGTGCACTTTTTAGAAGATTCACATTCAATTCCAAAATGGCCGACTAGGTCGGAGCTAATGACTGAAGTTCTGAAAATTCTCCAGCTTGATGAAAACACTATTTAAGACATTCTTTGTCAGTTTTACACCAGCTGAGTCTTGACATTATTCTGACCAGGTCTGAAGTGATTTGGGTAAATATAAGTGACTGTGATTTGCAATAGTCACATGATCCATGTGATCAGCCCATGTGACCAAACATACAGCTCAAGTCTGATCTAAATCACTCAACACATGCAGAAGATATGAGACAGTTTCGTTTATGCCATGGCAAAACTATCACTGCTTAAGGCCCATTTACACTTCTGCGTCGAGAGTACGGCGTAGTGTACGCCGTAGGCTACGTGCGTAGCCGACGCCGTCGCGAGCATTTATACTCCTGCACTGTTGTCTGCGTCAATGTGCAATAGGCTATATGCACACGCAGGCGATTACGTACTTCCGCTAAAATCTCCGCCAGCTAAGCTACTTCCGCTTTCATACTGCTGAGGTGATTTTTTTGTCCCCAAGGCCCAAATGATAGCGTTATGGCAAAGAAAACGTTTAAATTTCAGCGAACCGACAGCACTACAGCTGAACATTGTTGTGTGCCTCTGTGTCAAGCCTCAAGTAAGTACAACAAAGTACTTAGTTTTCACACATTTCCATCTGATGCGGAAATAAGGCGAAAATGGCTTGTCGCTATCCGGAGGGACAACTTTACAGTTACTCCCCATACCCGAGTATGTAGCCGGCATTTTAAAAAGGAGGATGTTCGTGAGCCAGGGTCCGAGACAGGGAGATGGCTATTAGTTAAGGGAGCTGTTCCAGCATTGTTTGAGTGGAACAATTTCACCCTTCCCACTTCAAGACCGGGGGTATGGGAGAGGAGAGAGCGGCCGCCGCCAGCGGTGTCGCGGGATAACACAGCGTGCAAGGTGGCTGATATCCTCATGAACCACGACTACGCTTCTGCTCCAGATCCTGCAGTTTTTGATTTAGCCCTTGAGGACAACATGTCTCTCAGAGAGGAGATCCTGAAGCTGAGGGAACAAGTCGACAAGCTGACAATGAGTCAGCGCTTTGGGATTCATCGTTTTGCTGCCTCAGACAAGGACATACGTTTTTTCACAAGGTAAGATGTAACTAGATGGACTAAACTAAACTTTGACTTGTCTAAACTTTTGTCAGTATCCTTGCATCGGTGTTATTGTCAAACATACTGATTGTTCTGTAGTACTTTTGCAGCAACAGATATGGTTGTGTGTGTGTGTGTGTGTGTGTGTGTGTGTGTGTGTGTGTGTGTGTGTGTGTGTGTGTGTGTGTGTGTGTGTGTGTGTGTGTGTGTGAGAGAGAGAGCGAGAGCGCGAGATAGTGTAGTGGTGTGTGTGTGTGTGTGTGTGTGTGTGTGTGTGTGTGTGCGAGAGAGAGAGAATAATGGGAGTAATAATTGACATTTTCATAATATCTAATATTTCATAGCAATATTGATGTATAATTTATTTCCCTATTCACTTGAATGTGTCTCCCAGAATGACTGATAAACATGATTTAAGTCCCGATATATGACAAACTATTTGAAAATTAAAAATGATAAAATATAAAATGATAAATGATGATACAAGATGTAAATGCTAATATCTAAATTGTATTCGTTTAGATTTGCATCCTATGACCTGCTGATGAGATTCTGGGCCTTAATAGAACCCTCGCTGCCATCTATGGTCAGTGTGACTCAAGCACAGAGAGGCACCTTTACAGAGCCGAGTTCCACTGTAGTAAGTACTTATTTACATGGACCATACAATACAACTTAAAGTTCAGGGATAATGAACATTGTTCTCAATATGTAAATTTTTTTCTTTTGAACAGACTCGTTCCCTGCAGCCCATTGATGAGATGTTCTTGTTTCTCAACTACCTTGCGCTGGGTTCAAAACAACGTGACCTTGCTGACCGGTATGGAGTCCACCAGTCCACAGTCAGTCGGATCATCACAACGTGGAGCAACTTTCTGTACACTGTGTTAGGGTCTGTGAGGATCTGGATACCAGAGGAGAAAATAAGGGAACATCTGCCAGCTGAGTTCAAGGACTATGCAGACACTACAGTCATCCTGGACTGTACGGAGCTGAGGTGCCAGTGCCCTTCATCACCTCTTCTCCAGAGTGAACTGTTCTCTGCATACAAGTCCCACTGTACGCTGAAAGGGCTGCTCGGAGTGGCTCCACATGGGGCGGTCACATTTATCTCTCCACTGTATGCTGGTTCCATCAGTGACAAACAAATCACACGAGAGTCTGGAATTCTCTCCCTTTTGAGACCTGGGATGGCCATTATGGTTGACCGAGGTTTCCTTGTTGATGACCTTGTCCCTTGCAAGATTTATAGGCCAGCATTTCTCTCTGGAAGGTCCCAGATGTCTGCCTGTGATGTCAGGGAGACTCAAACAATTGCACGCCTCAGGGTGCATGTTGAGCGTCTAATACGCCGTGTTAAGGAACACAAGTTCTTTGACACAGAGATTCCACTTCGGCTTTTTGGCAACATTAATCAGCTGTATGCTGTTGCTTGTCTCCTGACAAACTATGAAAACGGGCCTCTTGTAAAGGCTTGGGCAAAGAAACCAGCATAGCACTTGTTCTGTGAGAAACACATAGTGGGCCCTATTTTAACGATCTGAAACGCAAGTGTCAAAGCGCGAAGCGCAAGTAACTTTGTGGGCGGGTCTCGGCGCTGTTGCTATTTTCCCGGCGGGATAAATGGCTCTTGCGCCCGGCGCAAATCTAAAATGGGTTGGTCTGAAGTAGCTTCATTATTCATAGGTGTGGTTTGGGCGTAACGTGAATAAACCAATCAGAGCGTCATCCAACATTCCCTGTAAAAGCAGGTGCGCAAGTTCCATTATGGATTGCTATTATTATGGCGTATTTACCAGGCGCACGCCAGGAGCGGTTCACAGCCGAGGAGACTGATGTGCTTGTAAGAGCAGTGAAAGACAGAGAAGTTGTGTTGTATGGGGATGGGAGAAACCCACCCAAAATAGCGTCGGTTAAACAGGCGTGGGAGGAAATAGCCACAATTGTTTCATCAGCTGGCATCCCCAGGACGTTGCACCAGTGCCGCAAGTGCCTTGACGGACAAACCAATTTGTTAGATGTCCTTATATACATATACAGTATGTCTTGCCAGAAGTTGCCACTATTGGGCAAACAGGTCTCCTTAATTATTAGACTACAATTAGCCTGAATAATTTGTAAGCTAGATTTATGCCTATTTTTTCACATCTTCGTGGCACACCACAATGATTTCCGTCATCTCATGTGTTAATATTTTTTAGTGTAACAATTTATGATTTGCAAAAATAACTGTTGCATCTGTGTAGATTACATGAGCAAAGTGTATGCGCGTTGTGCACGCTATACATTATGGTCAAGCATGCGCCCTTAAAATAGCATAATGAACAACGCGCAACGCGCCACTGACTTTAGACTAGGTTTTTTCTGGTCAGTGGCGCAATTGTTTAATGGAAAAGCAAAATAGCACCAGGGATTGTTTGCGCCGGAACACGCCTCCTTTTTTGCGCTGAACCGCCCAGGTAGCGCAAGTTCATTCACTAGTTTAGTGACGTGCTTCTATGGAGGGAAAAGCACGCTTTGCGCGGGTGCAAAATAGGAATGACACATGCGTCGGTGTACAAAGTCAATTGCGCTGGGTGCAAGATAGGGCCCATTGTCTGTAAATAGTTTTTTTTTTTTTTTATGTATAAAATTGACCACAATTTGTCTAGAAATCTATCTAATCAGTTTATTGTTAACTTTTGCAAATGTATACAAATGGCCATAGGTTATTTATTAAAGTTTTATAACCACTTTGTTTAAATGTACCTTTGTATATTACTTTTTATAAATTGCATTTTATAGTACCTCATGTTATTTATGCACTGCTGTACATTGCACATACTCTTTGAATATAAGTACTGAATCATTTGTATTTTATATGTACTTTTGTTCATCTGTGCTTTCAAGCTATCTGTATAATAAACTGATTAATGTTTACATAATAAATAGTTACAATGATTTGACTTGCGTTAAATTCGCTTCATGTTGTTATGAACCATTACCTAAAAAAACAACAAAATAACATTCATAGGAAGGAACATGTAATTTAATGAATTAATAATATATACACACACTACAATATTTTCAGTACTATGAAATATAATATACATTACATGCCTCTCATTGATGTGTCAGAAACTGAAGGTGTAAAAAACAAACACCCAAACCTGGGAATGGACAAAAATATGTATCAGTTCCAGTTGTGTATAGATTTCTAAAAATGAACAATAAAACTTGAACCAAACATATGTACAAATATATATGAAATAATTAGAACTGACAGTAAGAGAAATATTTACAGAAGGTTGTTAAAGTGCGATAGATGTTAATAGCCTAATTATCTAGGTAAGCATGGAGGTAGCAATAAAAAAAGAAATGGTCTATTTTTTCTTTCATTGTTTTGGTCATTTCAATGTCTCTGGGAATCCTCTGAATAAACATGTCTTCCTGTGCGTAGACAACAAAGTCACACCAGTCCAAACCAGAAATCAACATCTGGCCCTGGATCTGCCAAAAGTATGTGTGGCGAGGTGATGGATCAGGTAAATTACAGTTACACTTAAGAGGAAAAGTATAATTAAATGAAAAGCAGACTACGCCACCCCGTTTCACTACACGGAGAAATTTATACAAGACACGCTGGTTCGTGACCACAGACGACAAGAGACGTGGATCAAAATACAAAAATACTCTTTTTTATTTTCTCAACAATAATTTAATATATAAAAACTTTGAGGTAGACAAGTTTTGCACTGTTAAGTGTGCACCAGGCCAGAAATAAAGAAAAACAAAAAAATAAAAAACAAAAACACTTTTGGGGCTGAGGCTTGCCAGCAGGGAGCTAGCTGGACAGGGAGTGTCCTAAGATCACACCACTCATCAAATTCCACTCCACGCAACACTCACACTCACTGGGTGAAAGACACATAGGTGCCCACGGCAAAACACTCTGTGAAGGAACCACCACCAAAAGAGGACAGACAGCTAGCTCCTCTGCACAGGGCGGGCCTTCAGCTCCTGAAAGAAACAAAAACACAATATAATACACATTCACAGTTGGCTGCAAACTTATGAATTTTACTGAGCTCAGTGGTTAGCCTGGCTGGTGGTGACCTAAAAAGTTCACAATGTGGCCACGTTACAACAGCCAACGGCTATGAGCAAAAATGAAATTAACCACACAAAAACACAAGTAAACATTAAATCATAGAAATCAAAACCAGGCTTACAACACAGAAAAATGTGGCTCACTTCGCAATCTTTGAGAAGCACACAGAGCAAAGGGCTCAAGGGTAACTAAACGGCTGGTGGTTATACATTAAGTGAGGCTGAATTATACCATCACATGCGGCTACGTCATGCATGGACGGACAGCTCGGAAGCTAGCCACACACACACTAGTACAACAAGCATTTACAATCATATGCAGATGCAAAGTAAGCTAACAAAACAAAGAATGAATCACGATGATCACAGTGACATTAAATGGCAGCAGAAAACAACAGTGCCGTCTTAGCGACGTTATCAATGGAGCATTTTGCCTCCAGTCCACAATGATGAACCACTCACAAGTGGTTTACTGCACTAAAAGAGAAAACGATTAATGAATGAATATAAAAAAACACCCACCTCCGGTTATTCAAGTGGTTAGATTTACCTACCCCATAGTAGATCGCTAGACCCACAGAGGATTACGTTACTCACACGCAGTCTCATTCACAATAGGCAACCCGCCAGCGTACAGAGATGTTACATCCGTTCAAACACATTAGCCGCACTAAGATAGAAACATGGGTTTACCGGAGATCACATCAAAACACACGTTAGTCTGTCAGAATAAACATACCTCGGATAAGGACAGCCTGCACCCACAAGCAACGCCGCACTAATTCGGACAGTAACCTGGCTCCCACGGAACTGCACACGCACAACAACAAAGTCTTTGACGATGACGTATAACCGGGTAACCTGAACTCCGCCTTAAGTAAGCCAGAGGTGGCTGCCGATAGGCTGTCACCCCCGTCACTCAACACAAATCACAGGGCGGAATCTAACCCGCCTTGCCACAATCTACCCCCAACTTTTTGCATCGTCGCCCCGACGATGGACCTAGTCACACTACCACTAAGCGACTCCTAGTGCCAGGGCCTAAAGAGGGCAGAGACAGTATTAGACACAGCGGCCACCCTAGAGGAGTCATCCCTCACAACTTCCGGTGCCCGAGGGAGGTGGTGTCGATTCGAATGATGACCAGCATTAGCTCGCCCCGTCCTTCGCAAGGTAACCTCACCATTACCAGGTTGGTCCACAGGCAAGGGTTCCATTACCAATGCTGGTTCTGGAGCGACCGCACCAAGCTGTCCAGGGGTCAGTAAAGCCGTAGGGCTAACGCTCTCGGTTAAACATCGAGGAGCCGGCCCACTAACAGCCTGTGGGGTTTCAGGTACCAAAACCCACAGATCAACCTCCTCCAATGGAGATCCCTCCGATGGTGGTGCCTCAATCACCAAAGGGCCGCCTGTAGAAACTTCAACAGGAGAGTCCCTTCGTACACGGGTCTTCAACAGGGAGCGGTGGACCCGTTTTACACTACTCAAGTCATCCACCGGCGCAATTGTATACACAGACCCACCTGCCTGCGGTGCTCTCACCACCTGATACACCACTGGGCTCCACAGGTCCTGGATCTTATGGCGCCCTCTCACGCCATAATCCCGAAGGTAAACCAATTGACCCTCCCCCAATGGTGCATCTCGAACATGTGGGTCGTGCTGCTTCTTACGACGATCTGCCGCTACCTTTAAATGTTCTCGGGCCCCTTCGAAGGCCACCAACAACCTGGTTTGGTGCTCTATCACCCACTCATTCACCTTTCCGGATGCCATCTCTTGGCTTTTACCCAAAAGAAAATCAATAGGGAGTCTGGGCTCTTGGCCAAACATCAGGAAGTAAGGTGACTCACCAGTCGCCTGATGCGGGGTGGTATTATAGCAGAAAAGTACCTGAGGGAGCGCAGAAACCCAATCTGCCTTTCGGGAGAGGGGTAAGGTGCGCAGAAGATTATGCAGAGTCCGGTTGAAACGTTCGCACTGCCCGTTGCCTGCCGGGTGATACGGTGTAGTGCGAGACTTCTCAACCTGATACAGATGACAGAGCTGTTGTATTAGGGAGGACTCAAAGCTGCGGCCCTGGTCAGAATGAATGCGACCAGGTACACCAAATTTATAGAACCACTCCACCACCAACATGCGGGCCACAGTCTCAGCTCGTTGGTCTCGAGTAGGGACTGCAAGAGTGTACTTGGTAAACACATCAGTCATCACCAAGACACTTTCCAGCCCCGAGCGAGAGGGTTCTAGCAGCGTAAAATCAATGGCCAAGATCTCATTTGGCCGGGAGGCCAACAAATGACCCATAAAGCTGCGGGCAACTGGCTGTGTATCCTTGGCGACCTGACACCTTTCGCACTCCCGACACCACTGGGCTACATCAGATGTCAAGCCTGGCCAATAGAAACGCTGCCGCACAAGCTCGGTAGTCCGCTCGATCCCCTGATGCCCATGCCCCTGATGCATTTGTGTCAACACTTCCTTATGCAAGGCCGCAGGGAGAACTACCTGGAGAATCTCTTCGCCGCCATTGGAACGGAACACCCGACGATGCAAAACCCCTTCTCTCTCTAGTAGCCGGTCCCACTGACCTAACAGGACCCGGGCAGGTTTGGACAACTGTCGACGCTCCTCAAAAGTAGGGCGTGTTCCCAGTCTCCAGAACACCAAAACCTCCTCAATCACCGAATCAGCTTCCTGTAACTCCCTCATGTCGCCCACCAAACTAGGTAGAATAGAAACTACAGCCTGGGTAGCTTGTACCCCCAGATCTACCCCTGATGCTTCCGTCACTTCCGATGGAACCTCAGTCCCCAATAACAACCCTCTCACTGCCCCATGGCTAGCAGGGTCCTGTCTGGAAAGTGCATCGGCATTCCGGTTACTCCTTCCTGACCGATACCGGATCTCAAAATTAAATGCTGCAAGCTGCGCAGCCCAGCGCTGCTCGGTAGCCCCGAGCTTTGCAGTGGCCAGATGGCTGAGAGGGTTATTGTCAGTGTACACAATACACTGCTGCCCTAACAAGTACTCCCTAAATTTCTCAGTCAAGGCCCACTTGAGCGCCAAAAACTCCAACTTCATGGAGCTGTAGTTGGACATATTGCGCTCAGTGGGCCTAAGACTGCGGCTCGCATATGAAATTGGCCGTACCTTACCTCCTTGTTCCTGGGAAAGGACAGCCCCTAGACCGCCATGGCTAGCATCTACCTCCAGGATAAAAGGCAAGGAAAAGTCGGCATAGGCGAGTACTGGGGCGCTGGTAAACCTATTCTTCAACTCATCAAAACTCTGCTGGCACTGCTCAGTCCAAGCACTAGAAAAACCCTGCCCTGCTCGAGTCCTAGGGTTAATATCAGCCCATGCGGCAACCACTTTATGAAGCGGGGCTGCCAGTTTTTCAAACCCCTCAACAAAACGGCGATAGTAGCTTGCAAAGCCTAGAAATGAACGCAGCTCTGAGGCATTAGTGGGGCGTGGCCAATTAGCCACTGCCTCAATTTTGCCGGGATCGGTTGACACTCCCTGTGCTGAAATAACGTGTCCCAGATACTTTACCTCCCGTTGGAAAAATGCACATTTACTCAATTTAGCCTTCAAGCCCTCATGCTCTAAACGACTTAGAACCACCTCCAACCGCTCTAACTGCTGGGATACCGAGGAAGAGAATACTATGATGTCATCAAGGTACAGAAGTAAAGACCTACACTGCTGGTCCCCAAACATCCGCTCCATTAAACGCTGGAAGGTGCTTGGGGCATTGCAAAGCCCAAAGGGCATGCGAGTCCATTCAAACAACCCAAAAGGGGTGCAGAATGCGGTTTTAGGCCTGTCTCCCTCAGTGACCGGGACCTGGTTGTATCCACTTGCCAAATCCATAGTGGAAAACCAGCAAGCCCCGGTCAAGGAGTCCAACGATTCCTCAATGCGAGGCAGAGGGAACGCGTCCTTTCGTGTCTTTGAGTTTAGTTGACGATAGTCGACGCACATGCGTAGACTACCGTCTTTCTTTTTAACAAGGACAATTGGTGACGCGTACGGGCTACAACTCTCCCTTATAACTCCCGCCTCCAAAAGCTGATTGATGTGAGACTTCACCACTTCATATTCTGACGGAGGTATACGCCTGTAACGTTGCCGGACAGGAACGGTGTCTAACAGGGGAATGTCGTGAGAAATCAAACCTGTACATCCCAAGTCACCCTCGTGCATAGAAAACACAGACTGGAATCTGTAAAGCAGATCCCTTACCTGACACTGTTCTACTTCCGATAAAACAGTCAAATCAAGTGCTTCAATTTGTTCCTGAACAAGAGGGCTCGCTTCAGGGGCTACAGAACCCACCCTTGCAGCTACAGACCTGACCTCACTAATTCCTGATGGCAAGCTAACCACACAAACATTATTTAATGTACCAAGGACAGTGTTAGCATAGAGCAACACGTCGGTGGTTCCCACATTTACCACGGGTAAATAAACAGTACCTCGCGTAACTTGCACTAATGCAGGAGAAGCCAACAAACCAGCTGGTAACCCAGACTCTGGAGGCTCAAAAAGAACAGTGTTGTTGGCATATTGCTCGGAACAGGTAGCTGCCACAAACTTCATCATACCGCCTGGGATGCGCCATGGTCTCCTCCCTCGCACTCTGACCCTTCCTGAACTTACCTCAGGAGGCTGGTTATCAACTCGATGACAATGTTGCAGCGCCTGCAGAACAGAATTTGGAACCTCGATGGTCAAAGGCAATTCGAAAAGGGCCGGGCCATGTTGTCCAAAACACTCACGGTAGCATCGACTGAGCACATTCATTCCCAGAACACCTGGGACCCGAGTGCACAAGCCACCAGGAGGGTCCCGTACAACAAGCACGCCACATCCCGAAATCAACAGGCCGCACAATTCTATGTCCAATTCCACATAACCAATATAGGGAATTGAAAGACCATTAGCAGCTCGAAGCTGCAACCACTGGCACGATTTAAGTCGATCCTGACCCCATGGCTCAAAATGTTTCTGAAAACAGCTCTCAGTGATCGTGGTTACCATGGAGCCAGTATCCACCAGACAGGACACTCGAACTCCGCCAATCAATGCGTCAAGGTGCGGGCAAGATGACATTAAATGCGACATATTTGAAAGTTTTGAGCCAGTTAATTCCCCATCCGTGTTATGGCCCTGAATCACGGTGGGAACTAGTTTCCCGACGTTGCAGGTGGGCCAGGCTGTCCTCTTCCAGCTACTGACGCGACTGAGCGTGAGAGAAATTGAGCGTGAGAAGGAGCACGTTCCCCGTCGCAATCCCGAGCATAATGACCAGGTTTTTGACACCTTCTACATATTACAGGTCCCTGCCGGGGAGGTTGACTCCGTGACTGGGGGTTCTGCAACCGGGCAAAACTTTGTGTAAGTTTAGTTAACTGCTCCTGTTGGCTTTTAAGCATATCCCTCAACTCAGCCATCTCCGAACTCCCCGGTGAACTACGGATGCCAACAAAAGGATTCCCCTGCACCCCATATTGGATCCCATGAGCAGAGGGAACAGAGTGACTTCGGGCCCTTGTGCTTCCTGGCATACCCTCCCTCTCCCATCTAAGGGCTTCGCTACGAATCTCCAACAAAGTTAACGCAGGTTGCTGACGAATCAACTGTTTTAATTCGCGACGGAGGGCGCTATCAAAAACATGTTCGACAAATTGATCTCGCAGTAAAACATGCGAATTTGGCATACCGTGAGGAGACTGTTGCTTCACTTGCTCAAGGAGACCCATCAGGACAAGGGAGAACTCCAACAAGCTCTCCCCTTCCTGTTGCTTTCTCGAAAAGAAAGCCTCCTGCAATGAAACATATGACTGTGAGCAACCATACAATTCTCGCAAAGCTGAAATAATCCTCCCTGAGTCCTTACGCTCCACTTCTGGGCGGTACTTGATCTTTTCCCTTGCCTCCCCTTCTAAGTGGTCAAACAAATAAAACGCCTTATCGGTTTCAGAAAGGTGACGAACGCGCATACAAGCCTGGGCCTCCTCAACCCACTCTTCAATGCCAATGCCAACCCTGCCATTAAATTTTGGACACTTTCTGTCTCGTGGTACAAAAACAAATCGGTCCGGTCGGGTGGCATCAACATTACTGTGTTGCAAAGGAACAGAAGGCCCAGGTAAAGGCGGTGCATCAACAGGACCTGGAGGCACAGGAACACGCTCCTGACGCAACCTCTCGTTGTCTGCTTTAAGCTGATTAATCATTTCCCTCAATTGTTGTAACTCCTCTTCCATATTTTAACTACAAAGTCACTTACCAATGAAAGAAGAATAAGCCCACAATAAGGGCTAGAATTTATACACAAGACGTGCACTGTTGCTCTGCTGCCACTCCAAGGAAAAGTCAATCCTAAAATACAAAAAGAAAAAAAAAGAAAAGACAAACAAAAAAACAACAAACAATTGTACAATTAACCCACGTCTCTGTCTCAAAGTGGAAACCCTGCCGACTACGCCAAAATGTGGCGAGGTGATGGATCAGGTAAATTACAGTTACACTTAAGAGGAAAAGTATAATTAAATGAAAAGCAGACTACGCCACCCCGTTTCACTACACGGAGAAATTTATACAAGACACGCTGGTTCGTGACCACAGACGACAAGAGACGTGGATCAAAATACAAAAATACTCTTTTTTATTTTCTCAACAATAATTTAATATATAAAAACTTTGAGGTAGACAAGTTTTGCACTGTTAAGTGTGCACCAGGCCAGAAATAAAGAAAAACAAAAAAATAAAAAACAAAAACACTTTTGGGGCTGAGGCTTGCCAGCAGGGAGCTAGCTGGACAGGGAGTGTCCTAAGATCACACCACTCATCAAATTCCACTCCACGCAACACTCACACTCACTGGGTGAAAGACACATAGGTGCCCACGGCAAAACACTCTGTGAAGGAACCACCACCAAAAGAGGACAGACAGCTAGCTCCTCTGCACAGGGCGGGCCTTCAGCTCCTGAAAGAAACAAAAACACAATATAATACACATTCACAGTTGGCTGCAAACTTATGAATTTTACTGAGCTCAGTGGTTAGCCTGGCTGGTGGTGACCTAAAAAGTTCACAATGTGGCCACGTTACAACAGCCAACGGCTATGAGCAAAAATGAAATTAACCACACAAAAACACAAGTAAACATTAAATCATAGAAATCAAAACCAGGCTTACAACACAGAAAAATGTGGCTCACTTCGCAATCTTTGAGAAGCACACAGAGCAAAGGGCTCAAGGGTAACCAAACGGCTGGTGGTTATACATTAAGTGAGGCTGAATTATACCATCACATGCGGCTACGTCATGCATGGACGGACAGCTCGGAAGCTAGCCACACACACACTAGTACAACAAGCATTTACAATCATATGCAGATGCAAAGTAAGCTAACAAAACAAAGAATGAATCACGATGATCACAGTGACATTAAATGGCAGCAGAAAACAACAGTGCCGTCTTAGCGACGTTATCAATGGAGCATTTTGCCTCCAGTCCACAATGATGAACCGCTCACAAGTGGTTTACTGCACTAAAAGAGAAAACGATTAATGAATGAATATAAAAAAACACCCACCTCCGGTTATTCAAGTGGTTAGATTTACCTACCCCATAGTAGATCGCTAGACCCACAGAGGATTACGTTACTCACACGCAGTCTCATTCACAATAGGCAACCCGCCAGCGTACAGAGATGTTACATCCGTTCAAACACATTAGCCGCACTAAGATAGAAACATGGGTTTACCGGAGATCACATCAAAACACACGTTAGTCTGTCAGAATAAACATACCTCGGATAAGGACAGCCTGCACCCACAAGCAACGCCGCACTAATTCGGACAGTAACCTGGCTCCCACGGAACTGCACACGCACAACAACAAAGTCTTTGACGATGACGTATAACCGGGTAACCTGAACTCCGCCTTAAGTAAGCCAGAGGTGGCTGCCGATAGGCTGTCACCCCCGTCACTCAACACAAATCACAGGGCGGAATCTAACCCGCCTTGCCACATATGCATGCGATTTTCTCAATGTGTGTGTACCCTCACTGATCTTAATATATGGGCAGTCAACATAGCTTGCTACATTGGGGCATTTAATTTCAACAAGGCCAAACACAGACTGCCCCTTTGGATCATACACAATGCCATCAGGTGATGACCCTATCCAGGGTGCGTCATGGTGGATAAGGAAGCCACAGGGATAGTGGTTAACCTCCCTTGCTCTGCAGTACTCCTCTACTGCTGCAGGTTCCATGTCAAGCCCCCTCCGCATGTCTGCAGTCTGATGGCTAGGTCTCAGAAGCCTTTTTGCTAGATTTTCAGCAGAGCTCTGTGCCCTGGTGTGACAGACCTCTCTGAATTTGGAGGAGGTGATGCGGGGCCGCCTTAGTTGGTGCCACTCAATGCAGGAACTCTGCTCTTTTGTACCATAGCCAATTTTGTGTGCTGTCTCTAATGTTGTTTCCAAGGACATCATGTGGTGCTGCTGATGTTCAGTGCAGACAAAAGAGCAGGTAGAGGGCCCCAGCCTGTAACCATGAAGTGGGAGCTGTGGGAGAGAAGGAGCATCTGTGTGTGGACATGTTTTCGGCACTCTCTTTGCTGGCATGTGATAAGATAGCACGCTTCCTTCTTGCACTTTTCCAAATGCAGAGTCAACCAGAGGAACATTCATGTCCATAGCCATAGTTGTTATTAGCGGAGCCACATTACTTGGAAGATCACGGTACACTTCATCCACCCTGAGTGTGGAAAGTTCAGGCAGAGGTGAACTGACACCCTTATACAAGTTGCTCCTATGGAAAAGACAAAAAAAAAAGAGCCATTAAGTTAGTTATACATAAGTTGTACCAACAAACTAAATTAATATAAATTAATGATTTTTATGTTTAAAAAGTCTGAAGGGATGTTTTTGACTTTCTTGCTTGAACAACTGAGAGCATAAAATGCTAACAATGAATGTTGAAATGCAATGTATCACACGATTACTTTATCTGAGGTCTCACTGATATGATTACTACAGAAAAAGTCTTTAATGATTGTTTATTGTTTAGTTTATTTATTTGAACATGAAAAAAAAAATGAATATACATAAAGCATACAAACCTACATATATACAATACAATTAAAATAACAAATAAGTAAGTACATGGACTTCTCAGTACAAGCTTCCAAAATTATTGTACATAATAGTAAAAACTATTTCCCATGTTCAAAAATGAGTAGGAAGAAGTTCAAGCCAACTTATGATAATATCAACAGTACTAACCTGATGCCTTCTACCAGTTTTCGTTCCTTGGGTCTGGCTGAAAGAATCACCATGTCATTGACCAGACCAGGTTTAACACCCTGCATGTAAACAAAAAAGGATATCAATAAACACACATTTTCATCAATTTAATCAAAGTACTCTTTTAGAAACGTTACCATGGTTCTTGGCTTATGCCACTTTTGTTCAGTCTCTGTGCAGCTGTGTGTTGGGGGAACAGAGGTGATACTCAGCTGGCAATAATGTGCAGTCTGGTACAACAGAGCTGCAACATGATTACACAAAGCTGTACCTGCCCCACAGCTACACTGGCAGCTTTCTAGCTGTACAGGACGGGCATCCCTAAACACAATCTGTGAAAATACAAAAATATGTTACAATAGAATAAAAGTACAGTTTTTTAAAAGGAGAATGGATGAGTACAGTGAGAATGTTTACAAAGCAAAATAAAAAAACAACTAAATTTGGGGGAGGTAAAAATTGTAGCCAAATTATTATTTATTATTATTGTTATTATTCTCACTCTACTCATTTAAATAACAAGGGACACAGAACGTGTGTCAAAGACGTAACAAAACAGAACTCAGTTTCTGTGAATCCCAGTGCTTAGCGTACATATTTAAATATTGATAAATATTCTAACACACCAGTGTTATTGATGGTATATGAATCAAAATATGTATTTAAAATAGCTTTTAGCAGAATCACATGCGATGATTCACAGAAACTTGATCTGACGAACGGAACCTGTCTCATAAACTAGCCTCCTCTGAACCTGCAGGATAACTTTCCCTTACACTCAAGCTGTGAGGCTTTTGGCTTTTCCTCATTGATCGGTAGCACTCAGCCCTAATGGTTACCTCTCCTGTGCTTGAATCCTTGTTTGAAACTGAGATTGACAATGGTGTTAGGAAAATGTACGTGATTGACACACAATATTAGACAGACCGAGACAGACACATACAATTTTCACTTACTGCGCTAGCGTTACATAGCATGTATGCTAAGGGAATATAAACACTACACGTCTAACGTTAGATCTTACCTTCATAATTGTGAATGTAGCTTGAAACGTATAGCTTGAAGCCCTTCTCCTTCTTTGTTGTCGATGTATGACACAGTGTTTGGATTATTCGACTCTCATCGTTGACCGTCATCCTAGGTAGATCTTGAAGCGACCGGGTGAAAAACGCCATAGCTGCTATTGACGCTACGCGCACCGGAAGTGACCTAGCTGGCTGACTTGGAATGCGGAAGAGAGTGTGCATGAAGCCCATTACACATGCAGACGCTAGTAGGCAGTGTCCTCAAGCATGTTGGTGTAATCAAGACAACAGCCGAAGAAGAAGCAGCTTGTTGTGTAGAATCTGTTCATTCATGTCGGAATATCAGCAGCAGTTAGAGAGCGGCTTTTCTGGCAGCTTGAGTTGTTGTATCTAATACAAATTAAGTACCTCTAGTTGATTAGTAAAGTTAAATAAGGTGATCTGGCGCTGGAATGTGTTTGTGAAATCATGCAGAGCTCGTGGCCGCTGTTTTTACAGTAGCGGTGGCTCGAGCAATCGATTGCTGTTGCGGAGACTTCCTTCACGAAATGTACCCTAATGTGTCCCTGTTCTTGATATACAATTACTGATTAACATCTTTGGTTTTAATGAGAAAATAAATAAACTATACTCAGCGGATCTATGTATTTATTTACTACCATAAAGAATCACTGGACTACAAAATATTGTGTTATAGCAGACATAAGGAACTATCATCCCATTTCTTGACACACACACACACACACACACTCCTATCGCAGATTTTTTGTTTATTTATTGACCTGGGAGGTTCTGGCAGACCAATCACAGCGCTTGCGGTCCGCATAGAATTGACGCGTTGTTACATTTTTAGAGGTGCGCGTCAGGGTACGGCGTATCCAACGCGTCTATGCGTATGGTACGCCGTACCTTCTGCGTGCACTCGACACAGAAGTATAAATTGGCCTTTATTCAGCGCATGTTTCAAATCCCCCAGTGTTGGATTATGCCAACGTGCTGGGACGATGCCTCGGGTGGAGGAAGCTCTCGCGAGCTATCTTTCGCCCGACTCTGCATCGTCCCTTAAAGCCCCGGCTCTGCCCACCAAACCCTGTCGGGACACATCATCATTGGTGGGCAGAGCTTATATGGCGGCTGGGCACGCTGGTAGTACCCTGCACACTTTATCCATCCTGCAGGCCTACCAGGCTGACCTCCTTAAAGAGCTTGATGAGGGCGAGGATCCCTCTCCGGAGGATGTACTGGAGCTCCGGAAGGCTGCTCATTTGTCTCTCCACATCACCAAGGAGACGGCCCATGCCATCGGCCGCTCCATGGCATAAATGGTGACTGTGGAGAGACACCTATGGCTGAATTTATCGGGGATGAAGGAGAAGGATAAAACCTTTCTCCTAGACTCCCCGATTTTGCCTTCGGGTCTGTTCGGCGACGCCGTTAACACCGGCGTCGACAGATTTCAGGAGGCGAAGAAACAGTCAGCAGCCTTCCGCCAGTATCTCCCTCGCCGCTCAAAGCCTGGGCAGGCTGCCCGTCCGCCAGCTCCTCGCACCGGCAGGTGCAGAAAGAGAGCGTCACCTCTAGAGCCCCTCCTCCGGGAGCTTGGCAACAGAGGTGGTGCTCTCACCAGCAGTCTTCCGTGCCCAAGGGTGATCTGAGGAATGTCCTTCAGGCGAGGAAGGCTTTGGCTGGGCTTCTAAGAGCGGTCCCCCCCGTGCAGGGGCAACCGAGGTTGCTTCCTCCGTGGCGCTCTGGGGAAATCGATGTGGTAATCCTGCCGTAACAGACCACATCCACATCGAGGGCCACATCGATTTCCCGCGAACACACGTTGCTACAGCCGCCTCTGGAAAGACCTGAGGCTGGGCAGCTTGCGCGTCCGCACACCGAAAATTGTTCGAACGAGGCTCGTATAACACCCGAGGCCAGCTTGGAGAGGCTGGTTCCCTTAGTAGATTATCTCGGTGCATGGGAGTGCCTTCCGAATATTTCTACATGGGTCCTGCGTACTGTAGAGAAAGGTTACAGACTGCAGTTCGGTCACCCTCTTCCAGAATACAACGGGGTGACTTGGACTGCAGTGGTACCAGAGCGGGTTTGGGTATTGGAACAAGAAGTAAAATACTTGTTGGTAAAGGAGGCCGTAGAGCATGTTCCTCCACCAGAGAGGGAGTCTGGGTTCTACAGCCGGTACTTTATAGTTCCCAAAAAGGATGGAGGGCTGCGTCCCATTCTAGATCTGATATATTTGATCTCTGAGGAGGTTCAGATTCAAGATGCTCACTATTCCCATCATTCGCTTTCGGGGGCGAGGCGTACCAATATCGAGTGCTTCCCTTTGGCCTAGCTCTTTCCCCTCGCACTATTACAAAGTGCGTGGATGCAGCTCTGGCTCCATTAAGACTCCAGGACATCCGTGTGCTGAATTACATCGACGATCGGCTGATATTGGCCCAGTCGTACGAGATGGTAGTTCGGCATCGAGAATTCGTTCTGGCCCACATTCAGCTCTTGGGGCTGAGACTCAACACGAAAAAGAGTGTGTTGACGCCCTCCCAGAGAACCACGTTCCTGGGGATTGTATGGGACTCGACGACGATGCGGGCACAAATGTCTCCCGCGCGGTCTCCGGAATAATGCTAGGCCACAGCATCACTGTAAAGCACTTCCAGAAGTTGCTGGGTCATATGGCGGCAGCGCCCAACGTGATACCTTTTGGCCTGCTGCACATGAGACCCCTACAGTGGTGGCTGAAAACCAAGGGGTTTTCGCCCAGAGGGAATCCATTCCGTATGATCAGGGTAACGCGCAGATGCCTTCGTTCCCTAGTCATATGGAAGGAACCTTGGTTTCTGTCCCAGGGGCCAGTGTTGGGAGCGTCCTGTTGCCAGAAAACCGTTTCAACAGACGCCTCCCTCACTGGTTGGTGCGCGGTCATGGACGGCCGCTTTGCGAGAGGCCAGTGGGAGGGCCATCATTCCTCCCGGCACATAAATTGCCTGGAGATGATGGTGGTCTACAAAGCTCTGAGGAGTTTTTTCCCGGACCTCTGCAGTCACCATGTCTTGGTACGAACAGAAAACACAGCAGTCGTTTCGTACCTCAATCGTCAGGGGGGTCTGAGGTTGCGCCCTCTGTGCAGACTGGCGCATCACATCCTACTGTGGTCCCAAGGGAAACTGTTGTCACTCAGGGCAATGTATGTCCCGGGGGTCCAAAATCAGGAAGCAGACGTCCTGTCGAGGCAGGGCCTGAGGCCCGGAGAGTGGCAGCTCCACCCAGAGGTGTTGGAGGCCATGTGCGAGAGGTTCGGCCCATTGGAAGTGGATCTGTTTGCAACTCGAGAGACGTCCCACTGCCCACTGTGGTTTTCTCTCACGCATCCAGCCCCGCTGGGAGTGGATGCCATGGTGCAGACGTGGCCGAGGCTGCGTCAACGAGGGGTCAGCCTGCTTCTGGTGGCACTTCGTTGGCCGACTAGAGTTTGGTTCTCAGACAACATAGCTCTAATGCTTATGGCATTAGTTGATCTCTCAGGAATATTAATAGAAGTGGTATTTTATGAAGCGTGTTATAATTAATGTTTATTGTCTAAAAATTATTCTCAAAATATGCAGTAATTTCATCAGTTTGCCAGCGAGTGTGCTTGAGATACACTGAAATGAATGCAGTTCAATACTGGAACTATTGGTTGTTTGGAACTATTGGTCGCTCCGTGACACGCTTTTCTTCCGCATTCATCAGTTCTCATGGAAGTCTATGGGAGTGTCGTAACTGTTTTTCAACGGCTCTGGCTTTGAAGGCATGAGATCCCGCCCTCCCTTCCAAAGCCACGCCTCCAGAACATCATGAGAGACGGCGCTAATCTACCTCATGTCTCAAAGCACATAACAGTACAATAATAATGAAAATAAACACCTTTCAGAGCGCTGGCCTGTACGACCTGACTGCTGCAGATTAATTTCAGTGTTGATAGTGTTACCATAGTCACAAACCGCTCCGAGTATAACATCACAGGACAGTAGTTATGGTGTGAACGCAGAGTAAGCTAGATGTTCTGGTTCAGGAGGAACTGTACAAGGCGGCTGCTTTTTCAGTGACTGACGTCTGTCTGACTGATAGCATGAGATGCTCTGACGCATTCGGACTGGATTCAATGATTTAAGGAACATTTTACGGTCCTACCACGCCTTCCACAGATGACGTTTGTATACATATAAATACATTTAGACCACTTAATTTAGTGATTGCTAACAGGATGTGAAGAGACTTTCAACCGGCATAAAAAAACATTTTCTGGAACAAATCGCCTTCCCTGCCTTTAAACTACAAAGAAATAAGACACTTAAAGTGCAGTGTGTAATATTCATGAGGATATATTGGCAGAAATGCAATATAATATCCATAACTATGTTTTCAGTGGTGTATAAAGACCTTACATAATGAACCGTTATGTTTTTATTACCTTAGAATGAGCCGTTTCTATCTACACACACTGCCTGTCCCTTAAAGTGAAGTTGCCATTTTGCGGCGCCATGTTTCTACAGTAGCCCTAAAGGGACAAAATTCTCTACAGAGCACTAGCTACTCTCTGCTGTCTCAGACAGCAACATCAAGATGGATGCTTCAGTGTGGTGCTCCACAGTTGTTTTACTGTTTTTGTTAGTTTGTCCTGTCTTTAGTTATATTTCTACAGTCAGTTTCACCAAGAAAGAATTGCTGAACATTCGGTAGTACACATCACCCAATATTTGACCAGTTTTCAGGGGAGGAGTTCCCAGGCCTCTGGCCCCCCCAGGGGCCTTGCAGCGGGGGCCCAAAGGTCCCCTGCCCCCCGGTGCGAATTCGGGCTGCGGCCACGAGATGGCAGCACCAAGTCACATCGCTAGCCTATTCAACGGGTGCATAATAGGTTGTGACTGGGGGTACACGGAGTGCGTATTTGTCCCCTTTCGGCTTATTTGGTCCCATGTCCCGCCTCTGTCCCCCAGCCATTGGCAGAAGTCATGGGGTGGGCGGGGACGTCCACGTAGTGCGTATTTGTCCCCTTTCGGCCTATTTGGCCCCATGTCCCGCCTCCGTCTCCCAGCCATTGGCCGAAGTCGTGGGGTGGGCGGGGACGTCCACGTAGTGCTTATTTGTCCCCTTTCGGCTTATTTGGCCCCATGTCCCGCCTCCGTCTCCCAGCCATTGGCCGAAGTCATGGGGTGGGCGGGGACGTCTACGTAGTGCGTATTTGTCCCCTTTCGGCCTGTTTGGCCCTATGTCCCACCTCCGTCTCCCAGCCATTGGCCGAAGTCATGGGGTGGGCGGGGACGTCCACGTAGTGCGTTTTTGACCCCTTTCGGCCTATTTGGCCCCATGTCCCGCCTCCGTCTCCCAGCCATTGGCCGAAGTCGTGGGGTGGGCGGGGACGTCCACGTAGTGCTTATTTGTCCCCTTTCGGCTTATTTGGCCCCATGTCCCGCCTCCGTCTCCCAGCCATTGGCCGAAGTCATGGGGTGGGCAGGGGACGTCTACGTAGTGCGTATTTGTCCCCTTTCGGCCTGTTTGGCCCTATGTCCCGCCTCCGTCTCCCAGCCATTGGCCGAAGTCATGGGGTGGGCGGGGACGTCCACGTAGTGCGTTTTTGACCCCTTTCGGCCTATTTCGCCCCATATCCCGCCTCCAGCCCCCAGCCATTGGCCGAAGTCTTGGGGTGGGCGGGGATGTCAACGTAGTGCGTATTTGACCCCTTTCGGCCTATTTGGCCCCATGTCCCGCCTCCAGCCCCCAGCCATTGGCCGGAGTCATGGGCTGGGCGGGGACGTCCACACAGTGCGCATTTGTCCCCTTTTGGCCTATTTCGCACCACTGTGATGCATAATTAATAGCTGTTAATTAATTGCTGTACTGTACATCAGTGTTTACCTACAACAGTAGGTTTTACCTCATGAAACCACTGTAAATATGAAATGTTACCCATTAATGCATTGTACACGGACTGCGTACAGGGACCCTGTCAAATAAGTTACTGTTGTACTTTACCATATGTGATAATGTTTCCTAAAAATCAGACATAAAGTTTCCGAGAATTCATCCGCTTCCAGCCACGGTGGTCTGCCTGTGATAGCAAGAGGCCTGTGTGAAAGATTTTAACAAAGCCAGCCAATTTCCCCCACTGCTTTCTAGAGTCTCGTCCTCCAAAGTTGCTGTGGTGGGGCCCCTAGACTACCAGCACGTGAAGTTTGGGGTCCCTTTGGGCCCTTGGGGGCCAAATGGGGTCAATGGACACACGCAACCTATCCCATTCATTTTCATAGACTCTTCGTGTAAAATGGAAGGAAAGGTCCGATCGTCCTGAGACTGACATATGTGTCTTGTCTCAGGCCCCAGTTCCGTGTCCCTCGGGCCTTTTTTCGTGCTTTATTGACCTAATTGGAAAAGCAGGGGTCAAAAGGCCGCAGGGCCTTCAAAATTTGACACCGCGGTAGCCCAGGGGCCCCTGGTTCTAGATCCTGGATTCCAGGTTTCTAGATCGGTTCCGGGTTTTTTTTTTTGCCATACACTATTCTCCTCACTCTCACTTTGGTTCAATGTGAACTTTCAAGAGGGTCTGTCTGCCTATGATAGCAAGAGGCATGTGTGAGAGATTTTAACAAAGCCAGTCAACCCCCCCCCCCCCCCCCCCCTGCGTTCTAGAGACTCATCCTCCTAATATTCTATGGTGGGGCCCCTAGACAACCAGCACGTGAAGTTTGGGGTCCCCCGGGCCCTTGTGGGCCGAACGGGGTCAATGGACACACACAACCTGTACCATTAATTTTTCTTCATGTACAATGGATGGAAAAGTCAGATCGCCCTGAGACTGACATATGTGTCTCATCTCGGGCCCCTGGGACTGTGCCCAGAGTTCCGTGTACCTTTGGCCTATTTTCGTGCTTAATTGGCCTAATTGGAAAAGCAGGGGTCAAAAGGTCAGATACATTAATGCATCATACACGGACTGCGTACAGGGACCCTGTCAAGTAAGTTAAAGGTGTACTTTACCATATGTGATAATGTCTTCCAAAAATCAGACAAAAGGTTTCCAAGAATTCATCCGCTTCCAGCCACGGAATTTGTCCCCTTTCGGCCAATTTCGCCCCATGTCCCAGGCTCCAAACTTCAAACGGCTACATCTCCGCCACCAAGTTGCCTAGAGGCACCAAAGGACGGTCAAAGGAGGGTCTCGGAGGCCCTCTCCGACGCACCCTAGCCCGAGCTTCTAGGGCCCCCGTCCTGAAATATCTTTCCTAGATATGGACGGTTTTCTCCAAAAGTCCCATATGTATAACCAGGTGTATCTCGGGAGTCGAGCCGAGTTGGAGCTCGTGCTTCTGGGCATGGAGGAGTCCCATATGGCCCCTTCCACCCCCACCGTCGCCAGCTCCTGGGATCTTCCGGTTCCAAGATACGGCCACTTCCGGTCCAGCTTAGACCGGGCGTATCTCGGAAAGCAAGCCGACTTGAAGTTCCAAAGTCCGGGGTTGGGGAGGTACCCAAGGGACCCCCATAACCCCAGAGTATGGAACCCCAACTCGGCTTGGCTTTAGAGTTATGCCCGGTAAAATGATGGGACTTTGACCGAGTGTATCTCGGAAAGCAAGCCGAGTTGGAGCTCCAGAATCCGGGCATGGGAAGGTACCCATCGGAGCCCCATAACCCCAGAGAATGGAGCCCCAACTCGGCTTGCTTCCCGAGATACATCCCATCAGAGTTCCATCCTGGACCAACTGAATCATCCCACCTCTGATCTATTCTTCAACGCCACTGTATGCAGTCCGTGTATGGTTCAATTTTAGGCTAATGATGCATAATTAATAGCTGTAATGTACATCACTGTGTTGTATTGTGTACATGAATGTGTGTATTTACACATATTTATATAGCTCAGTTAAATGACAGCGGGTGGATTCCTGTAAACTCTGGTGTTGGTGTTGGGTGGATTTCTAAACTTCCTCACATCTGGTGAAAACATGGCAGGATGTAATTAATAGATGTAATGCTTATCAGTGTGTTGTATTGTGTCAACACCTTGTAAATATAAAATATGACCCATTAATGCATTGTACACTCACTGTGTACAGGGACCCTTGATTAGGCAGAGATTAGGCAGTCAGGGGTAACTTTTGCCTACTCGTGAACAAGAGGAAGACTATGGTGGAGAATAGGCAGTTAGGGGGTACTTTAGGCTACTCGTGGACAAAAGGATGAAGATTAGGCAGTCAGAGGGCACTTTAAGCTACACGTGGACAAAAAAATTAAGGTAAGGCAGTCAGGGGGCACTTTTGGCTACTCGTGGACAAAAGGATGAAGAGTAGGCAGGAAGGGGAAAATGTAGGCACTTTGTGAACAAGAGGAAGACTACGGTGAAGATTAGGCAGTCAGGGGCCACTTTTGGCTACTCGTGGACAAAAGGATGAAGAATATACAGCCAGGGGACACATAGGCACTTTGTCCCCCATGGAGCAAGAGTGCCCCCAGAGGTGTCCACCATGAGTCAGTAGGTCTATTACCCCACCTTACCATGGTTAAGGGTAAAGTGTCCTTTTAACAATGCACTCGATTGAGAAATGGGTCGTCCATTTGGTGCAGCAAGCCCACCGAGTGCTTACATGTCATATGGCACCTTAAAGGGTAACTTCAGTGATTTAGCATTAAGCTTTGTATCAGTAGAAACCCCGTAGTATATTTGAATTATGGTACTTTCCCCCTCATATCCCCCTGAGACGAGAGAATTATGCATTTTATTTCTGGAAAAAATCCTCCGATGACGCAAATGTATCCTCATCGGAGGATTTTTTGGCCAGATTTTACAGCCATTAGAGGGAGCTGGTCCGCATGTTATCAACCCGCCCACAGGGGAGAGATCTCACACACAGCATGTAAATGCGCTCGGCTCGGCCTCGGGCATTCATAACGGAGCGGTGCAGAGCAAAGTGAGTGTTTCAACTCTTCAATGAATCCCTATGAAAGTTTAGCTTCCATATGCGATCAGAACACGCGCCAGATTGGACACGTGCTGAGAATGACAGCCGTGCTTACCTCAGCTCTTACTTCCCTCTCGTGATGAATGATCTGACTCCTGCTGTGTTTGTCCTGTGCCTTTCATTCGGCTCACTCACACTTTATTGAAAAGACACGTTCAGTTTTTAATTGTAGAGTTTATTCTCTAACTGAACAAAATTATTGTATTATTATGAAGATCAAAACGGCGCTGGGGGCGGTGTAGGGAGTGGCCTCATAGGGCAGTGAAGCAAGTGCATTCTGGGAGATGTTGTCTTTCATCCACATGAGCCAAACATTTAATTTTTGTCTTTTCTCAGTCTAGAAGGCACCAAATTCAAAAATAATTTCACATTTCTACTACATAAATGACACAGTTTAAATACACATTCATCTTCCCAGCGCTGAAGTGCCCTTTTAAATGAATGGGAAAATTTCCACGAACTGCTTAAGTTCCCTTACTCAAACAGCAACATAACATACAATGCATACCAGACGTGGGCCAGATCTGGGCAGACACTATGTTGCTGTCTGGGAAGGACTGTTGTCGCACTTGAACCATGGATACGCAAACATTTTTTTTACTGGATTCGAGAGGTTTTTGGGTTGAAATTTAAAAAAGTAACAAATCCTTCCCTTGTGGGTCAATTTGACCCCCTTAGGAATGAATAGAAGGTGAGGAATGCTTCTCCCCCAAAATGCTCAAAATTAAAACTAAAAATGCTCAAACTTTGCCAAAAAAAAATATTTTATAATGTCCACATGTGTATCTGAATGCATTCTGAAGAGAAACTGACTTTACGACCCATAAAGAGTTATAGGCCATCAAGAGTCATGAAATATGTTCAATGTTATATTATTTTATTTCCACAAGAGATCAGCAGAGACACCAAAATTGACCTGGTTATGCATGTATTGGAGAGTTATTTTATATTTAAGTTGAAAGAATGTGATCAATGTACTTAAATTATATTACTTATTGATACAATATAGTAATAAAAAATGTATAAAAAAAATAGAAAAAAATATTATAAAAATGAAATCATATAAACATTCTGGACAAAAAAAGCCCATAATGTTAGGGCTTCGGGTCATTTTGACCCTCGAGGGAAGGATTTGTTACAGGATGTGAGGAGAGGATGAGGGTTAACTTACAACAATGACAAACCGTGGTTCTCTGCAAAACTCAGACAGCTTCGTTAACAAAGGAGATCAGAGTGGTTAAGAGGAACTCCTCTGAAAAGCTGAAAAAACTATTTTCAGCCAGTGACCCTGCATCAGTGTGGAAAGGCTTGAAAGACATCACCAATTACAAGACACCGTCCCCCAGCACTGTGTCGAATGAACAACTGGCCGATGATTTGAATGAGTTCGTTTATATTTATCTCACACCCCACACCTGTTCTGATCTTCTCTCCACACATCCATCATCCTGCATTTTGGGTCTGTGAAGAGGATGTGTGGCCAGCGCTGCCAGATTGGGCGGTTTTGAATTTGATTATGCAGCTAAAAATGGGTTTGACAAAAACGGCTGGACAAAATTTGACCTGGTTTGGGGTCAGTTCAGCGGCTTTAAATAAACAAACAACCCTACATCCCCCCAGATTGTTAGAGGGGAAGGATGATGGGAGACCAGGGAGAGGTGAAATCCACAGTCTTTAATAAACTTAGACAATCGTCCTTAATGGCAAAAACAAAGTACAAACTGAGGGCAACAATCAGTGCCAGAAATGAAACTGCCGAATGGCAGGGAGAGGATAACGGAGGATAACGGAAGATCCCACAAGGACGAAGGCCAGGATCCCAGAGACTCCTACGACCGGTCAGGGAAGTCCTTTGCAGCAGTGAGGGTGAACAGCCACGAGCAACAGCCAGTAAGAGAAGGCAGGTACTCTGCAAACCGGCAAAGCTGGATGATATGTAGTAGCGAAGCAGTCAGCTTACAAACATTATACAGTCTGCAGACAGGACAGGACAGGACAGGACAGGACAGGACAGGACAGGACAGAGCGTAATACAAACGTATCTCAGGTGTAGAGAATTAATTATCCGACAACAAGACAAGAAAGTAAAGGGAATAAGAAGCTGAGGAAATCAAGGGAAAAGAGGGAACAGGTGGGAAATCGGAGCGGAAGGGGAAACAGCTGTAAGAGATAATGAGCAGTGAAGAGGATGAGTGAGCGTAATGTGTGAGTGAGTGCGTGAGTGACCACAAGAGGGAGACAGAGAGAAAGGGAAGAGAAGCCCAGGATCATAACACAGCTAATCTGCAACCAGTGTTGCCAAGTCTGCGGTTTTCCCGCGGGTTGAAGCGACCCCAATTATGTGATATTTAGCCCCAGGAATACGAATTTTAGCAGGCAACCATGCCAAAAAACACATATTTTACCCCCAAATGTGATTTTTACCGGGGAAGCCCCCCTGAAACGCGATTGGGCTTTTTTTGAGTAGCAATTGGGCGGGTTTTGTTGTGAAAACCTGGCAACCCTGTCTGCAACATGGACTCAAGCACTGGAACAAAATGGCGGCCACTGATGCCAGCCGGTCCTTTATTAGAACGGACCTACACAGTGCCCAAACAGCATCAAACCTCCGCTTTCCACACCTAGGTAACTTAAACTCAAAAGAAATATAAAACTCATAACTAGAAAGTGTGCACCCAAACTAGCCATGTACGGTAAAAGTGTAAATTAGAAATAAAGTGGAGAAAATGAACCAAATCTGTGTTTGTCTTTATTATAAAAATATATATAGGGTGATCTGCAACTAAATGTTTAATTATGAAATATACTAAAAGGACAAACAAAATAACATGTAAACAAACAAAAGAGATGTGTGTGTGCATGTCTGTTTATGTGGTTTAGTTACCGCCATGTTGTCGGCCATCACAATGACATTACTATATACGGGCCCAGCACAGAGTCGGCTGGTGTTGGTGTTAACGCTACTGACGAGAACGCACTTTTAGCCAATCAGCAATCAGCAGGCAGACGTGCTCATTCAGGACTGACGGGCTTTTAGCGTGATAACTTGAAGCTGTATATTCAAGTGATCGCTATACCAAAGTGGCATAAATATAGTAAGTTGTATCCCCAGTAAAGAGTGGGATAGTGACAACTCTCAAGACGTGGATTACACCTGTGGTGGGAGATGACTCGAATGCTCTTTATAAATAGGTTTATATACAAGATGTAAAATAAGTCTCTGATGTCCCCAGAGTGTGTTAAATTTCAGCTCAAATTACCCCACAGATCATGTTTTATAGCATGTTAATATTGGCAATTGTGTCACTTTAAATGCAAATGAGTTTCAGGAAGAGGGCGGAGCTTCAATATCTTGCGTTAGCAGCTCTGATTACCACACACACACAGAGAAACTGTTCAGCCTTTAATCAAACCGGAGTCGGACAATGATGGAGATACTCCAGAAGAAGAGACAACATGTAGAATGAGACAGGACCTTTCTGAAGGGATAGTTGATGAGTTTATGAGTTAACCATCTTCAGTCATTGATTAGCATATTCTGTCATGTTAATCCATAAAGCGCTGGTGTGGGGTAAGATGAGCCAGAGAATATCTGCTGATGAAGAGAGAACAGGGATAGTTTAGTGTAATTACGGTTATAACTGACGATGTCATCATGCTTTATGGCGTGCGATTGCGTTTGTGTTCGTTCTGTATCAATAAATGTGAGAGACGGACGACAGCTTGAGCTGACACTATGTTGCCGTCTGTGTAGGCATAGGAACTGTTTCTAAACACCACCACTGACCACTGGTCAATAAACATACAATTCAGAACACTATACTCTCATATTTATTTAGCACACCATATCTCTTATTTGCATTCCCTTACATTTGTATATATACATACACTGTCAGGAACGGTTGGGAGAAAAGGGAGCGAGGACTCAAATGCAGGAGGAATTAGATTTATTAAACAAATAAAACAAAACAAAATACCCACGAGGGGGAAAACAGAGCATCACACAAAATAAACCAGGGACATGAATCAAGGACGGGAACAAAGACAGGGAGCAGAAGGCAAACAACGATCCAGCACAGGACTGCAAACACAAGGAGATTATAAAGAAATAATTATCACTTGTCTATAGTAAATGCTTCTTAATGTAAAAACTTTGTGATATTTGGACTGGAAACAAGACAAAAAAACTTTTAAAAAAAAATAGAAAAGCATTGTTTTTGCAGTGTATTTTTTAAAACATTTTTATATATTTCTATTATCTGTGTTGTGTCATTCTTTGTCATTCTGATTCATTACACAGCAGAATCCATCACATAATTATGCACATTACACTCTAAAAAATGCTGGGTTAAAAATAACCCAAGTTGGGTTGAAATTGGACTAACCCAGCAATTGAGTTGTTTTAACCCAGCATTTGGGTTGTTTTAACCCAGCGGTTGGGTTAAATGTTTGCTTAAAACAACATTTTTTTAGAGAGTAATAATGTCAACAGCCCTTAGGTGGAAATGAGGAATTACACAGTTACATTAGTGATCTTGTTCATCCAGAAACATTGAGCATCACAACAATCATATACAACAATAGCTTACAAAAGTATATTAATCATTTTTGTTGGTTAGATTCCGAGCCATGACAAAATAAAAGAACATGAAACCTCCTGCAATCAGTAGTGATGGTATAAAGGCCGCCTCTGTTATTACCAGAGCAATGCCTCCAGCGACCATGGCTACTCCCGGTACCGATTCGGCAGCAATGCCACCTACCACACCTAACACTTTCTTAAAATTTTCCCACCTTCTCATATTTTTTAAAATGTTTTCAAACATCTCATTTGTGTAGTACCTCCAGCCATTTCCCTCTGCCATCTTCTCAATCTTCTCCAGCAGCTCTGTGACCTGGTTGGGCTCGTCTCTGTCACTGAGGTTGAATGAGATACATCTGTGACCACAGCTGTTGACCAGAGACTGTAGGAACGGTCTCACTCTGATGTACTGATCTAATGATCTACCCATCAGATGATCATAGTGAGTGAACAGAATAATGGTGTGATTTACAGATTCTTTTCCAAAGTTCTTCTGAATCCATTTCACTGGGTTTCTCTCTTCATCTGTGAATCCCAGTCTGATGACCAGCAGAACCACATGAGGACCAGGAGCAGACTTCACAACAAACTTCTTTATTTTTTTCTTCCTCTTCTCTTCTGGTGCATCAATCAGTCCTGAAGTGTCGATTAATTTCATGATCTTCCCCCCCACATATGCTTCTTGCTCACAGGCTTCAGTAGCAGAACTTCTCCCACCAGAACCCACAATGGTTTTAAGCACACTGCTCTTTCCCGATCCAGTTTTACCCAGCAGCACAATCCGAGGTTGCCCAGACCCTGTCAATCATAATTTCAAATAAAACAATTACAATCCAGATATTGAGTGTAACAGCCATATTTCAGATTTCAGAATGTATATTTACATTTTCTATTGTGTAAATTTGGTATAATACATTAGTCATTTCTTTGGTTTACATTTGTTCTTACTGCGCATGTCATATCTCCTTGGTGAAAAATTATGCTTATAGGCAAGTGTCCATGATAGCTTGTTTATGAAATTATGAAAATAAAAATGAAAGGTCATCGAGTTGCTTGAGTATTGATAGTTGGGAAAGGAATTCCAAATGCATGTGCGTCAATAACTTTTCACATGCACTACAAAAATTGTATTTGGAACAACAAAGACATCCTATACAAAATTAAATCTCTTTTTTTGATTACTGTTTTGAAAACAATATTATATTAGTTATTCAGCTTTTAAACAACAATGGAAATGTATTAACATATAGAGATTTCATAGATAGATATACATAGATTAACATATAGGGAATGTTTGAATAAACTACCGCTTAAACCTAAGGAATATGCTGTTGTAATGGATGCAATGCTTCTGAGAAATACATCACAAGAGAAAGATCTACATTTTACAGATAAAATTTACAGCGTAAAATATTTATTGTAAATATTTTACAAAATAGAGTCTCACATAACTACATTAGAAATATAATACACAATAAAATGAAATCATAAAATGAAACCTAATTTTAAAAATGTCACGCTTTATTGTTCTGTTTTGTTTAATTGCACAAGTAAAAAGGCAATTAGAGATTATACCATTGTAAGCAGATGATGTTGTATACCTTTTCTTTTGTCTATTATAATTTTGTTATGGTCCGCTGGTACTGTTTTATTATATACTATTTATTATATACTTATTATATACTATACTAGGTTTTATTCATATGAATGTGAGAAGCCTGTTTCCTAAGTTGGACTTGGTGCGTATCTGGGCAAAAAACACCAGTGCTGATGTTATAGTGATATCCGAAACATGGCTTAAAAAAACAGTTTCAGATAACGCCATAGACATTGATGGTTAGACCGTTTATAGGACTGATAGACCAAAAAGGGGAGGGGGGGGTAGCAATTTATGTTAAGGACAGTTTTGAAGTTACTGTGTTGCTCTCTGAGTCAGTAGTTAAAAAGTATGAACTATTAGCTTTAAATCTTATCGTGACCAAGACCTTACATCTTACTGTAGTTGGTTGCTACAGACCCCCATCAGCTAGTACTGATGCCATTTCCTCTCTGATGCACTCGGTGACATCTTTGAACTACAAGGAGCTTGTTCTCCTCGGTGATTTTAATGTGAACTGGCTACAGTCAGTATCTGATTGTTTCAAAGCAATTTGTGACTCTTTAAATCTCTTTCAGCTAGTCGAGACACCTACTAGACCCAACTCGAAGGATTACAAAAAGTCCACATTAATTGATCTTATTTTCAGTAATTTGCCTCATAAGTACTCTTTGGCCTCTGTATTTGCTAATGATGTTAGTGGTCACTGCGTCGTTGCTATAGTCAGAGATACCAAATTACCCAAGCACAAACCACGTATTATCACTAGACGATGTACACGGCACTTTAATGAACAAGCCTTTCTTTTTGATGTAGCACGCTATGATTGGGACAGGATTTTTCTTATTCCCGATGTTGAGTCTGCCTGGAATTACTTTTATAATGGATTCTTATCAATCATCAACAGGCATGCACCTTTTAAAAAATTCTGTGTTAAAGGTAGGGATAATCCCTGGTTTTCTGAAGCCCTTTCTGTCCAAATTCGTGAGCGGGATGTGGCTTGGGCAAAAGCTAGACAATCTGATGTTGGCTCCGATTGGATTCGTTTTAGGCAGCTCCGGAATAAATGCACAGTCGCTATTAGAAAAGCAAAGGCTGATTATTTTATTGAAAAAACCACTATTAACTCAAATAATCCCAAGAAATTCTGGCAGAATATAAAACTGATATCAGGTAGTAAAAACAAGTCTAGCTTTCCATCATGTATAAAAATGGATTCCACTAGCATATCAGATAAAGAACATATGCTCAATTGCTTTAATAAGCATTTTGTTGCCTCTGGGTTTCTATTTCAACCACTAAATCTTACAGGCTCTGATTCTGATTTTATTCTGACCACAGAAAAAGGAAGAGTTTAGATTTAAACAAATTAAGAGAACTGACGTTTATAAAGCACTTTGTCTGCTTGACATAAACAAATCTTCAGGTCCTGATTGTTTGGAGCCTTTGTATCTGAAACTAGCAGTAGATTATATTACATCTGCTTTAACTTATATTTTTAATCTTTCTTTAAATACTGGTGTTATTCCAGAAATCTGGAAATCAGCATTTATTGTTCCTTTATTAAAAGGGGGGGGTCCCACTATAATGAATAATTACAGACCAATCTCAAAGCTCTGCGTTTTATCAAAGATATTAGAAAGCCTCATTAGTGAACAGTTGACATGCTATTTGAATGCAAACAGGGTGTTGTCTATCAATCAATCTGGGTTTCGCAAAAAACATAGCACTACAACGGCTATTTTGAAAGTTTTAAATGATATTGTAGGGTCAATGGATAATGGTGAATTTTGTGCCTCGCTTTTTATTGATTTATCAAAGGCTTTCGATACAGTGGATCACGGAATCTTGCTGCACAGATTGAAGGTTGTTGGTTTATCAAGTCACGTTATTCCTTGGTTTAAAAATTATCTGAGTGGAAGAACCCAGTGTGTTCAAGCCGAAGGTAAAAAATCTGATTCATTGGAGATCTTCAAAGGTGTTCCCCAAGGATCAGTGCTGGGGCCCCTATTATTCACCATTTATATAAATAGCCTTGATTATGACATTCAGGATGCCAACTTTCATTTTTATGCCGATGATTCTGTCGTGTATAGCAGTGCTTCCTCTGGACAGCAAGCCATGTCTAAGCTTCAGTCAGCCTTTAATATTATTCAGTTAAGGCTTCACAGTTTAAAACTTGTTCTGAATACTGATAAAACCAAGTATATGTTATTTACCAAATCAAAAAAACTTGAAAATAATTCAGTATCTCTTCAGACCTTTCAAGGTACAGTGATTGAATTAGTAAAAGAGTACAAATATCTAGGCATCATAGTTGATGATGCCCTATCTTTTAGTTCTCATATCACTCAACTGAAGAATAAACTGAAAATCAAGCTTGGGTTTTATTTCAGGAACAAGTTTTGCTTCTCTTTTAATGTAAAAAAGAAATTAGTCTCTGCTACTTTCCTCCCTGTCCTTGATTATGGTGATGTTGTATATCAGTTTGCACCTTCTTATCTTCTTTCTTCCTTAGATGCCGTTTATCATGGTGCTCTAAGGTTTATATCAAATTGTAAATCTTCAACCCATCATTGCACCTTGTACCATAGAGTAGGTTGGCCTTCTCTGTCTACCAGAAGAAAAATGCACTGGTACTTAATTATTTACAAAGCCATCTTGGGGTTGTTGCCTTCTTATCTCTGTTGTTTTATGCAGCAGAAAATTATCAAGAATTATTCTCTTCGTTCGCAAAACTTTTATACTCTCTCTGTTCCTTTTACTCGAACTGAGTTAGGTAAGAAGTCTTTTATGTACGCAGCGCCGTTTGATTGGAATCTCCTCCAATCTAAATTAAAATTAGAAAATCTGCTGACTCTGGATCGTTTCAAATCAGTTATCCGGCAAATGGAAGTTGATCTAACATTATGCAACTGCTTTTAAGTGTTTTTTAATCTGTTTGTGTGATGTTTATTTGTGATGGAACTGTATGTATTGCTGCACATTTTGGCCAGGACACCAGAGAGCTTTTTCTGGTTAAATAAAGGTTAAATAAAATATATATATATATATATTTTACTTTAGTTATAGCTTTTTAATTTTTACTTTTGAATGAATATGCATTGTATTGTTCATTATATATATATTGATGCATATGCGATGAGTTAAGATGCACAGCAGGAGAACACAAAGCTTTGGTAAAGTGGTTTCTCAAGTGGTTATTAAGTATGGTATCTCAACAAACAAGTTGTTAAAAGGGTTATGATGTATGAAGACTGAATGAAATGTGATTCTTTGTTGACTTGAAAAATAAATCCTGTCAAAGGAAACTATGGACTGCTAGTGATGAATACAGGATCAGAAGATACGTGTCAACTTGTGGAATAACTGGGACAATCACATTCCGCACATTACTTAACAAAAACAAGAAACGTCTCGGTTACGTATGTAACCCTCGTTCCCTGAGGAGGGAACTGAGACGTACGTCAGTGACTGACGAATGGGGGTTTCACCTAGAAGCCAATTACCTTCAAGGTGTTTAACAGCGCCCAATGGCGTGCCAATGCCATGGGCATGCGGAATTTGCATGCATAACTCCGCCCCACCTCGTGGGTATATAAGGAAGTACGCTAGCAACATCGCATTATGTATCTGCTGCGGAGCCAAGATCTGAACTCCGCGTTCCAGTAGCACAGCTGATGTGGCTAAGGAACGTACGTCTCCGTTCTCTCCTCAGGGAACGAGGGTTACATACGTAACCGAGACGTTCCCTTTCGTTCAGTCACTACGACGTACGTTAGTGACTGACGAATGGGGGTTCCAGTATAACCGCGCCACTCAGCTGTCATCCAGTGCCCTGCGTAAGTGTGAGATCCCGCCACTTAAGGCCGTAGGACTCCCACTTATCACAGGATTACCAAGGTACACTGGGAAGCATATCCCAGTGAGGGAATGCCAATGATGCCTACCGTAGGGAGGACTTAGAGAGTACACATATGACCCGCTGTGGGCTGCATATGGGAAACTCTAGGGTACCAGCCGAAGGTGGATTTTTAACCCTAGGGGTGGCAGGGGCTTGCCAAGGGAAAGACACCTGCTCACTGAGGAGGCTTACGGTGGAAATACTCGTGTGGGGGTCGCCGGAGGGAACCATGCACACGTGACACCTGGCCGGATATGAGGGTCTGGGCTCGAAGGGGCAGACTGAACTGATGTCGGCGTAAGCAGTGCTGGAGGAGCTCAGGGCTCTCGGGGAGCTCACCTGAGGAGAATATCGCACGTATCCAGTCCGTGGAGTGGAGTGGCGAGCAAGCGAAGACACCAGAGCCTGGTCCATTACCGGCCCCTCGGGGGGGCGAGTACATAGTCGGACACTGGCTCCACTCGGAGATTGTAGAATCTGGCGAATGTGTTGGGTGTCGCCCAGCCTGCAGCTCTGCAGATGTCTGTTAGCGAGGCGCCATGCGCTAGAGCCCAAGAGGAGGCGACACTCCGAGTGCAGTGTGCCCTCACACCAAGGGGCATGGTCGACCTTGCTGCTGGTGAGCCAAAACAATGGTGTCCACTATCCAGTGTGACAACCTCTGCTTTGAGAGAGCTCTTCCCTTCCGCTCTCCACCATAAAAGACAACGAGCTGGTCTGAGGTCCTGAAACACTGCGTCATGTCTACGTAAGCGCGGAGAGCGCGTACTGGACAGAGCAATACCAAGGCTGGGTCTGCCTCCTCCAAAGGCAGCGCTTGCAGGTTCACTACCTGATCTCTGAAGGGAGTGGTAGGAACCTTGGGCACATATCCAGGCCGGGGTCTCAGGATCACGTGAGAGTTAGCCGGCCCGAATTCTAGGCACGCTTCGTCAACCGAAAATGCCTGCAGGTCCCCGACCCTCTTGACTGAGGCCAATGCGGTCAGCAGAGCCGTCTTCATCGACAGAAACTTAATATCGGCCGACCGCAAGGCTCAAAGGGAGAACTCTGCAGAGCACTTAGGACTACTGAGAGGTCCCAAGAGGGAACGAGAGGAGAGCGAGGAGGATTCAGTCTCCTCGCCCCCCTCAGGAACCTGATGATCAGGTCGTGCTGACTTACCTTTTTGTCTCCCAAGAGGTCGTGATGGGCAGATATTGCAGCCACATACACCTTCAGGGTGGAGGGAGACAGCCTTCGCTCCAGCCCCTCTTGGAGAAACTCAAGCACAGACCCGATCGGGCATTTCCAGGGGTCTTCTTGGCGGGAAGAGCACCAGGTGACGAAGAGGTTCCACTTCAACGCATAGGTGTCGTGTAGACTCTGCCCTAGCGGAAGTGATGGTGGCGGCCACCGTAGGTGGCAGGCCACTCAAACCTGCCGCGTCCCGTCCAGAAGCCACACGTGGAGCTTCCAGAGCGCTGGACGCGGGTGCCATAGAGTGCCCCGTCTCTGAGAGAGGAGGTCCGGTCTCAGAGGGATAGGCCAGGGAGGGGCTGTCGCAAGGAGTAGTAGTTCTGAGAACCAGGTCAGGCCGTGCCAATACGGGGCGACCAACATGACCTGCTTCTTGTCCTCCCTGATCTTGCACAGTACTCGTGCGAGAAGGCTCACTGGGGGAAACGCATATAAGCGTAGGCCCTGGGGCCAGCTGTGCGCCAGTGCATCCGTGCCGAGCGTGCCCTCGGTCAGGGAATAGTACAGGCTGCAGTGGGAAGAGTCGTGGGAGGCAAACAGATCTACCTGTGCGTCGGCGAACTGTTCCCAAATCAGCTGGACCGTCTGGGGATGGAGTCTCCATTCTCCCGGGAGAGGCTGAAACCGCGAGAGCTCGTCGGCTGCACGGTTCAGTTCTCCCGGGATGTGGACAGCACGAAGGGACCTCAGGTGCTTCTGACTCCATAAAACGAGATGGCGGGCGAGTTGAGACATACGGCGGGAGCGTAGACCGTCCTGGTGGTTGATGTACGCTACAGTGGCCGTGTTGTCTGTCCGGACAAGTACGTGTTGACCCCTCAGCAACGCTCGGAAGCGGTGCAGGGCGAACCGTACTGCCAGCAACTCGAGGCAATTGACATGCAGAAGGCGCTGGGGTCCTGTCCAGGAGCCCGCGGCTGCTTGTCCATTGCACATGGCACCCCAGCCCGTGGCGGCGGCATCTGTTGATACAACAACATGCCTGGAAACTCGTTCTAAGGACACGCCGGTCCGTAGAAAGCTGAGGTTCGACCACGGAGTGAGTGTCTGTAAGCAGGCCTGGGTTACTTGGACCCGGAGCGTGCCAGACTGCCATGCCCATCTCGGGACTCGATCGCGTAGCCAGTGCTGAAGCGGTCTCATATGTAGCAATCCGAGCGGCGTTACCGCGGCTGCAGATGCCATATGCCCCAGGAGCCTCTGAAAGTTTTTCAGTGGTACCGCACTCTTGCTCTCGCACACTTGACGGAGGCAAGTCAGCAGAGACTGCGCGCGCTCGCTCGCAATCAAGGGTGGAGAAGGCGGAGGAGACTGCAGACCGATCACGGGAAGACAACGGGGACTTCCAGGACCGGGCAATCTCCTCATGCAGCTCGGGAAAGAAAGGTATTGGGGGCGGGGACTGACGTGAGTCAGCGCGGGCCCCCAAAAACCAATCATCGATCCGCGAGCATTCGGGACAGGGTGGAGGGTTCCACTCTAGCCCTAGACTCGCGGCTGCCCGAGACAACATGGCTGTCAGCTCTGGGTCCGACTCGGGCAATGCTGGCGCGCCCGAAGGCGGCAGCACAGCCGAGTCATCATCCTCAGAGGACTCGAGCCCACCTTGTGATGCGGTGACCGACATCGCATCATCCTCTGGAGCGCCAAACGAAATGCGCGGGGGAGCCGGAGCCGGCCCCGCGATTTCAGCCTGGACACTCGCAGGTTGCGGAGGGGGGTGTGGCCCGAGGCATGAGCGTCGGGGCTTTGTTCCACACCGTAACCCTCAGGTCACCCTGACCACCAGCTGAAGTACCGACCACGGGGGGAACGGTAGATCGGGGTGTGGTTGAGGGGACTTTCACTTCATTACGAAGATCCTTAAGTCTCGACCGCAGCACCGCGATGGTCATGTTCCCGCAGTGGGAACATGACTCATCCACGAACGCTGCTTGAGCATGCTGAACGCCGAAGCATACCAAGCAGAGATTGTACCCATCAAAGGAAGTCAGCGACCGGCCACACCCAGAAGTACACGGGCGAGACATCCTGAAAAGGACGTGCCATGTGTAAGCTCTTTTAGAGAGGAAGCTTCGCAGAGAACGCCGAAGCGCCCAGGGACCACACACCAGCTGTCAGACGGACCACTGCGCAGATCAGCAGGCAGGCAGTATGCGATCACTGGAACGCGCCGTAGACACCAACGCCTCTGGAAAGCTGTTCGTCTCGAAGGCTGACAAAGACTCAGTTAGCAGGCTTGAAGGAGTGAAGAGGTTCTCTTGGCTCCAAAGCAGAAACATAATGCGATGTTGCTAGCGTACTTCCTTATATACCCACGAGGTGGGGCGGAGTTACGCATGCAAATTCCACATGCCCATGGCACTGGCACGCCATTGGGCGCTGCTAAACACCTCGAAGGTAATTGGCTTCTAGGCGAAACCCCCATTCGTCAGTCACTGACGTACGTCGGAGTGACTGAACGAAAGGGAACTATTGATTACAATTCACACGTAGACTAAATGTAATGTAATTAATAGAATATGAAGTGAAACAGACAGTGACTGATGCAGGACTATATACCATTTAATACATTGATCATAAATATGTTCTTTTGGTAAGGGTTATGTTTTAAACACACTTACAGAACTTGGCTCTGTCTAGTATCGTTCTCTGAGCGTCCTGGAACATCTCATTAGTGTAGTGCTTTCCTCCGTTCTTCTCCACCATCACATCAATCTTCCTCAGCAGTTCAGTGACCTGAGAGCGGTTCTTCATGTCTTCATTGTTGAATGAGTGAAATCTGCCTCCACAGTCACGAACAAGAGCCTGGAGATCATTACTTTCTCTGATATACACATCTAATGGTTTTCCCTTCAGATGATCAGTGTGAGTGAACAGAATGATGGTGTATCGAGCAGCTTCTTTACCAAAGGTCTCCTGAATCCATTTCACTGTGTTTTTCTCCTCTTCAGTGAATCTCATATCCAGTCTGATCACCATCAGAAACACATGAGGACCAGGAGCAGACACGTAGACACACTTCTCTATTTCCTCCTTCAGTTTCCGTTTGGACATTTCCGTGTCAAACAAGCCTGGATTGTCGACGACTGAGATGATTCTTTCTTCAGTCTGCACTTCTCCACTCTCACAGGTTTTAGTAATGGACACAAGTGAAGCATCCTGCCTAAAACTCTTTTGACCTAAGATGGTGTTTCCCGTCGCACTCTTTCCTGATCCAGTTTTACCCAGAAGAACAATCCTGACTTCAGATGAAGCTGATCCTGTGAATCAGATTATAACATCTGGTATTAAATCAAGTATTTAAAAATTCCCTTTCCCTGGGTCAAAATTATTATACTTTATAAAATTATACTTTTTTGTCCAGAAAGCTTGTATTATTTCATTTTTATAATATTTTTTTTTATTTGTTATTCTTTTTTTATTTAATTTACCTTTCAAATTACTAGATTTTATCAATAAAGTACATTCTTCACATTCTTTCAACTTAAATTTAAAAGAACTCAAAACATGAGTTCAGAACAAGATAAACCATTAAAAAAATATATGGAAGTACTGTCCGTGATGTCACCGGTAGGTTTCCGAAGAGCAGGAGCAAGTTCAAAGCTCAAACCGGTGCACAACGTTTTGCTATGGATTCCGGTTGAACGTCATGTTTCCTGGAAACGGTGTGCAATGGGTTTGAGATGCATTTTATCTCGTATGGTGGGTGTGTCAAATATGTCAGCCCAATCAGCAGCAACATGTATATAAAACACGCGGTATTAAAGAGACAGCTCACACAATGGGTCCAAGTAAAGTTGTGTCCGCTGCAGCTCAGTGTGTATACGCAACATTTGAAGATATTAGAAGACATGATTGTCGTAAGAGTTTTATAGTAATATATATATATATATATATATATATATATATATATATATATATATATATATATATAATCAACATGATGATGTGTTTATTTATATCTTTAGCTTCATTGCAAGGCAAGTTTATTTATATACCAAATTTCATATATGGTAATTAAGTGCTTCATATAAAGTGATAAAGAAAATACAAGCTATTAACCCTTAATCGTCCCTTGGGGTCCAGCTGACCCCATACATTTACATTTTGTTCACTTTTTTTGTCAAATTTTTTTTACTAAATCTAGTATAAATCTGAAAATTTCCACATTTATATCAAGGTCTGGTCCTAGAGCATAAACACAAAGTAGAACGAACTTTCTATCTCATACACACACACGTACACACACACACAAACACACACATGTGTGTGACTGCAACAGAGAGTATTTTTATTGAAATTGGCAAATAAAATCAACAAAACTGGCATAAATCTGAAAGATTTTCATACATAAATGAAGTACTAATACTAGAGCACAAATGCAATATGGAACAAGCATGTTCACTCACACGCACACACACACAAACAGGTGTCTGGAGCATTTTTTTGGATTTTGGCAATGAATGGGAAAATGTAAAAAATGCTTTTTTTTCACTTTGTTTGTAAAAAAAAATCAACTAAATCCAGTATAAATCTGAAAATGTCTACATTTATATCAAGATCTGGTCCTAGAGCATAAACACAAAGTGGAACGAACTTTCTATCTCATACACACACGCACACACACACGCACACACACACACACACACACACACACACACACACACACACACACACACACACACACACACACACACACACACACACACACACACAAACACACACATGTGTGTGACTGTAACAGAGAGCATTTTTATAGAAACTGGCAAATAAAATCAACAAAACTGGCATAAATCTGAAAAAATTCCATACATAAATGAAGGACAAATACTAGAGCACAAATGCAACATGGAACAATCATGAGAAAGAGAGGGAAAAGGGCAAATAAAAGAAAGATGAAAGGCAGCTTAACTTTTGCATAACTTACCTATGGACCTCTATTGGATAATGTGGTCATTGCACTCTCTTTCTCTTTAACTATAATTCCTAAAGTTTTTCCACAAACCTACAGATGGCGGTATTCTATCCCTAACACATAGAGCAATGTCCAAAAACTATTTATATTTATTTAAGATCATCATTCAAGTGATTTTTTCATAAAAAAAATATTTTTAATGAGCCAATTTATGACATAGTTAAGTATTTGTGCAGTAAAAAAAGGTAAAAAACTACCAAATACCCACAAAAACAGCATAAATGTATAGTTGAGAAGTAAATAAAAAAAATGATATATAGTTTTCCATGTAAAAAAATTATATTTCCTTATGCAATCGCTCTGTAAAAGTTTGGGGTCTATCTGACCCCAAGGGACTCAAACGTAAACCCTACTTGAGGGGCGATTAAGGGTTAAAAAAGTAAGAACTAGAAATAAAATTATTTAAATTAGATTTGCCAGGAGATAAAAAAGTTAAATAAATGGGATTGGGATATGTTGTCTTTTATTCTGGACAGCAAGGGCAGTGATTGCATGTATTTTGCAGTATTATATCGATTTCATCAGGCTCCGAAAAATCCTCAAAAAGTACACAAAGAATGGCCTTCTCAGCTGCCATAGTTACAACTCTTGCGTCAACAGAACAGGGTGTTCAACGCTGCACCGTTTCCGTTTAAAAAACGTTTTGCAACGTTTTGTCGGGGCTGAACGCAGCCCAGTTTTGAAGCGCAAAGCCGGCCGTCGCCATCTTGGCAGCACTTCACTCCCAGATAACTGACAATGGGCAAAGAGGCGGGACGTGGGTGGAGCTGAGCTGCCTGGTTGATGAAACCACGCCCACCTAGCTCGACTATAGTGGCAATCCACCTGTCACTCAAGTGGCCACGCCCTTAATTTAGCAGAACTTTAAGGCTTAATATAATTTAAACGGATGAGTTATAAAAAAGTTCACCTCCTCACAGTCGTCATGAAGGGCAACATTACCCGTATAGAACAAAACCACTGTTTGTGCCAGACTGTAAACATGTGTTCTTCTGCTGTAAAGTTGGGGATTTGAACATGAGCTCAATGAGATTCTGCTCCTTCTGGAGTCTCTAGTGGCCAGATGAGGAATTGCAGTTTAAGTAACTTCTATGTTGGCTTTAAGAGAAACTGGGGGAGGTTACCACTTGCTCTTGCCACTATATGGCCTTATAGCTCTTTATAATAATAATTATAATTAATTTGTTACATTTAAATAGTGCTTTTCTAGGCACTCAAAGTGCTTTACATGGAAGGATGGAATCTCCTCAACCACCAACAATGAGCAGCACCACCTGGATGATGCAACGGCAGTCATATTGCGCCAGAACGCCCACCATACACCAGCTATAGGTGGAGAGGAGACAGAGTGATGAAGCCAATCAGTTTATGGGGATGATTAGGAGGCCATGATGGACAGAGGCCATTGGGAAAATTTGGCCAGGATGCCGGGGTTACACCGATACTCTTTATCGAAGGACATCCTGGGATTTTTAATGACCACAAGTAAAGTCAAGTCAAGTCAATTCAAGCCAAGTCAACTTTATTTATATAGCGCTTTTAACAATGCAGATTGTTTCAAAGCAGCTTTACAGTGTTAAACAGGAAAATAATGCAGCATAATTTTATTCAGCCGTCTAGCCATTCTGGAGAAAACGGTGATGTCATCAGTTCATTTAAATTATCATACAGTGACAGTGTGGGCTTTAGATCAGTAATTAGATCAGTAATTTAGTTTATATGGTTAATTTTGTTTAATAATTAGATTTATTTGGATATTTAGTTGAAAATTTTAGAAAAATTTAGTGTCCCCAACTGAGCACGCCAAGCCAGAGGCAACAGTGGCAAGGAAACCAAAACCCCATCAGGAGCAGAATGGAGAAAAATAAACCTTGGGAGAAATCAGGCTCAGTCGGGGTGCCAGTTCTCCTCTGGCCACAGAGAGTCAGGACCTTGGTTTAATGTCTCATCCGAAGGACAGTGCTTGTTACAGTATAGTGTCCCCATCACTATACTGGGGTGTTAGGACCCACACAGGCCACCTCTACCAGCAGGAACCTAGTTTTCCCAGTTGGACTCCCATCACAGGATCACTGGCCAGTGCGTCTCATTCCCCTAATGACCAGAGAGGTGCAGATAAGGGCCCAGCAGCTTCCGATCCAAAACCTCCTGGTCTACCAAGACCCAAAGAGAGCCATCCTCCAGCGAGTAGGCCTCACCCCTGAGCAAAATCGCCAGCGATATAGGTTGCTGGATCTGGGGGAGAGTGGCCGGCCTTCCGTGATGGCTCAACAGCCCCAGGACGCATGCCACAGATGGCTGGTGGTCGAGGAAGGTGGAGTGGACAAGATCGTCGACCAGGTGGTACTGGAGCAGTTTATAGCGCGACTGCCCAAGAAGACAGTGCAGTGGGTCCAGTGCCACCGTCCCACATCGCTGGACTCTGCCATCCAACTGGCAGAGGACCAGATGGTGACGTGCCCCAGGGTCAGCGAACCCCTCCCATCTGTCTCTCTCCCTTCCTCTTTTCTTGTCTCTCCCCCTTCTACCTTGTCCTCTATGACGAGACCTGTCTCTGTTCCTAGGTCCCGCCAGAGCCTACCACTGAGACCAATGAGAGAACCGGAGAGACGTCCGCCAGTCAGGGAGCTTCACCCAGGGGGGTGGGGCCAACTACAACAGGACCTGGTTCCGGCCATGTTCTGCCGCTCTCTCCGCGTCAGTTCCTTGACCCACTTCCTGCCACTAGGGTGACAGGGAAGGCTGCAGGACCACCGGCTGCTGAGCCAGAGAAACAGAGCACTGTTAAAAGACTAATCCTTACAGAGCGTGATGATTTTCTTCTGGAACAGTCCCAGGATGAGTCACTCAAAAATGCCTTTGAACAGGTCCGATCTATTGACAGGCAACTTCTCCAACCGACTCGACCGATTTCTTATCCTTATTTTGCTATTTTAAAAGATAGGTTGTATCAAGTAACCCAAGATACTCAGACAAAACAAGATACAACTCAGTTATTAGTGCCAAAAAGACCTCATCAGGCCATTAGAATGATCAGCACGGGGGCATCGTTTTGTACTAGTCATAGTGGATTATGCAACACGATACCCGGATGCAGTAGCGTTTCGCACCATTTCCACAAAAAGTGTGGCGGATGCTCTGTTTCGTTTAATCTCCCATGTGGGAAATCCCGAAAGAGATTCTCACCGATCAGGGTACGCCGCTTATGTCACGCACAGTAAGCAAACTGTACGAATTGTTGGGCATTAAATCAATTCATACCAGTGTCTATCACCCACAAACAGACGGACTTGTAGAACGATTTAATCGCACATTGAAAACATTGATTTCAAAGTTTGTTCACGAAGATGCCAAAAATTGGGACAAATGGCTGGAACCCCTGTTGTTCGCTGTAAGAGAAGTCCCGCAAGCTTCATCTGAAAGCAAAAAACGAAATTCAGTATGTGCTGGACCTGAAAGCAAAACTCCACACCCTGGGGCAGCTGTCAATAGAGAATTTGTTACAGGCCCAGGACACACAAAGCCGGTTGTACAACAGGGGAACCAAAGCAAGGGAATTTACACCAGGAGAGAAGGTACTTGTATTATTGCCCACGTCTAGCTCAAAATTACATGCCAAGTGGCAAGGACCATTTGAGGTTACACGATGAGTAGGGGATCACAATTATGAGGTGGTACCATCTCAATCTCCTTAAAAAATGGACAGAGGCGGAGTCAGTGATGTTGGCGACGGTGGTATCTAGTGAGGAAGATCTCGGGCCAGAAGTGAGCACCAAATGCCAATCTGTCGCTCTGGCCCCAGGAGGAGATCACCTCTCGGCCTCAAAGCTCACTGACATAGCCAGGTTGCAGGTAGATTTTGCAGGTGTGTTCTCCCCCTTACCTGGTCAAACAAACCTCATGCAGCACCATATTGAGACGGAGCCAGGTGTTGTTGTGCGCAGCTGGCCTTATCGATTACCTGAACACAAGAAAAAAATTGTTCAGATGGAACTAGATGCAATGCTAGACCTGGGAGTAATAGAAGAATCCCACAGCGATTGGGGAGCCTGATAGTTTTGGTGCCTAAAGCGGACAGATCAGTGCGATTCTGTGTGGATTATCGTGAATGCTGTATCGAAATTTGACGCTTATCCAATGCCGAGGGTTGATGAGTTGTTTGATTGGCTAGGTACGGCTCGTTTTTATTCAACACTGGATTTAACTAAAGGATATTGGCAGATCCCCTTGACTCCATTTTCCACACAAAAAAACAGCTTTCACAACGGCGTTCGGATTACACCAATTCGTTACGCTTCCTTTCGGGTTGTTTGTGGCGCCAGCCACTGTGCGTACATGCATACTTGGATGATATAATCATCTATAGTAATGATTGGCAGCGACATATGCAGCATGTGCGGGCCGTCCTGAAGAGGCTGAGAGGGGCTGGGCTGACGACCAACCCGAAGAAGTGTGCGGTTGGGTGTGTGGAGGTCAGGTATCTGGGTTTCCACTTGGGTCACGGACAGGTGTGTCCCCAAATTAGTAAAACAGCAGCAACTGCAACCGGTCCACGACCGAAGACCAAAAAGGAGGTGAGGCAGTTCCTGGGGCTGGTGCGATATTATAGAAGGTTTGTACCTAATTATTCAGACCTCACCAGTCCGCTGACTGAACTCACTAAAAGGGAAGCACCAGATCCGGTCCAGTGGACAGAGCTGTGCCAGCAGGCTTTTACTCAGATAAAGGCTGCTCTGTAGGGCGGACCGCTCTTACACTCTCCTGACTTTTCTCTGCCATTTTTGTTGCAGACTAATGCATCGGACAGGGGGTTGGGTGCCGTCCTGTCTCAGGAGATAGAGGGAGAGGAACGGCCGGTGCTTTATGTAAGTCGGAAGCTCAATCCGATGGGCATCAATCCCCCCCCACGCAAAAAAAGAAAGCATTGGTCCCCCCAATGTCTAAGCCACTGTCTACCACTTCGATGAACACTCAATTTAAAAAATAAAAAAAAAGAGTTTTGGGTCACCCAGAAAGCAACATGGTGTCGGACCAGATCTGATCCGCGTTGACTCCACATGTACCAGACGTGAGCTGGATCTGGGCCGACACTATGTTGCTGTCTGTGCAAAATGACTTGAGGGAAGCGTGAAGGTTAAACCTGAGATTTGAATAAATACTGTATGTTCATTCCCACACGAATTGAACCATTCCATAACCATAAACAAAGTCACGTATTGTCACTTTGTTAAAAAGACTTCTTGGTATATCTTTTTCATCTTTTCAGCATTTCACGTCTAATGTGAATCTTAACTAATCTAGCTCAACGTTGCTGTGCCAGGAGGGGCGTGGTTTAGCCAGGTCTGTGATGGGAGAGAGAGTTGGGAGACAAGAGCGGCCTCACTGGATCAAGTTCAAATGATTAACACCTGTGTCTTGTTCCAGTAATGGGAGTGGAGATGGCATAAAACCAGCTCAAGGAGCACATTAGGGGAGAGAGACTGACTGGAGACTCGGGAAGCAGGAGGAACCTAAAGAGCTCTGGAGAGTGTCTGAAGCAGTTTTGATAAGTTTGAGTTATTGTGAACGCTGTGGCGTATTTATGTGTTATTGGATCAGAGATAAGAGAAATAAAACTTACCCGAGTCTCCTGAGAGCCGACCCTGTCTTCTTCCTTCCTAAACTATCCGGAACCATGCTACATTGGTGCCAAAACCCGGGAAGGAAGAAGCAGCCGCCACCGCCATGCAAACTCCGCCATCATCATCAGCGCCGTTTGCGGACATTATATCATCCCTCGCAGTCCTCCACCAAGAACAGCATCCAGCCCTGATAGACCTGAGGAGCGACCAGCAGCGTTGCTTCCAGGTGATTGTACAGGCGCAGAAGGAAGATCACTAGAGGTTCCGGAGCTGGATGAACCGGGAGGTTCGGACAGAGGCCCCCGCAGTCCCAAGTGTGTCCACCCACCTGGCCCTGAATAAGATGGGGCCGCAGGATGACCCGGAGGCCTTCTTGGACCTTTTTGAAAAAACGGCCGAAGCCGGGGGGTGGGCATGGGACCAATGGCCGCTGAGGCTTATTCCGCTGCTGTCGGGGGAGGCGCAGACCGCGGCCCAACAACTCCCTGTCCAGAACCTCCTGGTCTTCGACGACCTGAAGAGGGCCATCTTACAGCGGGTCGGCCGAAGTCCCGAGCAGCACCGTCAGCGTTTCCATTCGCTGGAGCTGGGCGAAAGTGGCCAGCCCTTCGTGATGGCCCAACAGCTCCAGGACTCCTGCCGCAAATGGCTGCTGGCTGAGGGATGCGACGTCGAGAAAATCATCGACCTGGTGACACTGGAGCACTTCAGCCATAGACTTGGCAGAGGACCATATGGTGGCGTGCCCAGGGGTCGGCGGACCCCTACCATCTGTCTCTCTCTCTCTCCTCCTTTTCTTTCCCCTGTTCCCTCCTCTTCTCCCAAACCTGTCCCTCTCCCCAGGTCCTGTCCTCCAGGCCCACCCAGGATTCCACCCCGAGGAAAAGGTGGAAACAGTCGGGAGTTTGTTGGGGGTTTCCAAGCTCCGCACATGGGGGCGGGGGCTGATCCCTGCAGGGGCTAATGTCTCCTCCTCTTCCCCGCTCTCTCCACGCCCATTGCTGGGCCCACTTACCACCACCGGGGTGGCGGGTAGGTCTGGGCCGGCCTTTTGGCGTTGCGGGGACCCGGAGCATTTTATTGACTGGTGCCCGTTGATGACGGTGGGGACAATGGTGCGGGTCCCGGATGTCCCACAGGCTACCCCGGTCAGGCTGGCTTGTACCAAATACCAGTGAGTATTAAGGGGGGTACCTATCCGGCTTTGGTGGATTCAGGATGTAACCAAACCTCGATCCACCAAAGCCTGATTCAGCCTGAGGCATTGGATACAAGCCGCATGGTTCAGGTGCGGTGTGTGCACGGGGACGTGGTGAAGTATCCTCTAGTGTCAGTCATGATTCAATTTAGGGGACAAAAGCATAATGTGGAGGTGGCAGTTAACCCGCACCTTCTTTTCTTGTGAAAAGAATCAGGGGAACCGAGTGCAATTGAGAGGCTGATCCTTTCAGAGCGCGATGACTTTCCCCTGGAACAGTCTCAGGATGAGTCTTTAAAACATGCTTTTGAACAGGTCCGTCCTATCGATGGCCAATCTCTCCAACCTGACCACCCACTCTCTTTTCCATATTTTGCTATTATAAAGGATCGGTTGTACAGAGTGACACAAGACACTCAGACAAAACAAAATACAACACAACTATTAGTACCAAAAAGCCGCCAAGAAATGCTTTTCCAGGCGGCTCATTATAATCCCATGGCGGGACATTTAGGTCAGGGAACGACACTAAATCGCCTCATGGCCGGGCATTCACGAGAACGTGCACAGGTGGTGCGTGTCTTGTCGTGAATGTCAGCTGGTAAATCCGCCGCCGCCCCAAAAGCACCTTTGCGCCCCCCTTCCGTTAATGCAGGTCCCCTTCAAGAGAATTGGTATGGACCTCATCGGGCCATTAGAACGATCCGCACAGGGGCATCGCTTTGCATTAGTGATAGTGGACTATGCAACACAATACCCTGAGGCAGTAGCGCTCAGTAACATTTCAGCGAAAAGTGTTGCAGACGCTCTGTTCCGCTTAATCTCCCGAGTGGGGATCCCGAAAGAGATCCTCACTGATCAAGGCACGGCGTTCATGTCATGCACGTTACGCAAACTATATGAATTATTGGGCATTAAATCGATTCGTACCAGCGTCTATCACCCACAAACAGACGGACTGGTAGAACAATTTAATCGCACATTAAAAACCATGATTTGTAAGTTTGTTCACGAAGAAGCCAAAAATTGGGACAAATGGCTAGAACCCCTCTTATTTGCTGAACGCGAGGTCCCGCAAGCCTCCACAGGGTTTTCCCCCTTTCGAGTTGCTTTATGGGTGTCAACCACGCAGGGTGCTAGACGTCCTGAAGGAAACTTGGGAGGAGGGTCCCTCTGATGGTCAAAACGAAATTCAGTATGTTCTGGACCTGAGAAGAAAACTCCACACTTTGGGGCGGCTGTCAATGGAGAATTTGTTACAGGCCCAGGACAAACAGACCCGGCTGTATAACAGGGGAACTAGACTAAGAGAATTTGCACCGGGAGAGAAAGTATTTGTTGTATTATTGCCCACATTAAGTTCCAAATTATTAGCAAAGTGGCAAGGACCCTTTGAGGTCACACAGTGAGTTGGAGATCTCAATTATGAGGTTGTGCGCATGAATAGGGGTTGAGCACGTCAAATTTACCACCTTATTCTCCTTAAAAAATGGAGTGAGGCGGAGTCAGTGATGCTGATGACGGTGGTTGGGTCGGAAGATGATCTTGGGCCGGAAGTGACTTCAAACACTCAATCAATCAATCACCGGCCCCAGTGGGAGATCATCTTTCACCGTCTCAGATCACTGATGTGGCCAAGTTGCAGGCAGAATTTGCCGACATGTTTGCCGACATGTTCTCGCCCCTTCCCAGTCAAACAAATCTCATTCAGCACCATATTGAGACAGAGCCGGGCGTGGTGATTCGCAGCCGGCCGTATCATCTGCCTGAACACAAAAAGAAAGTGGTTCAGCAGGAATTGGAAGCAATGCTTAATATGGGGGTAATAGAAGAATCCCACAGTGACTGGGCGAGCCCGATAGTTTTGGTTCCTAAAACCGAAGGCTCTGTGCGGTTCTGTGTGGATTATCGCAAAGTAAATGCTTTGTCGAAATTCGACGCGTATCCAATGCCAAGGGTTGATGAATTGCTTGACCGGCTGGGCACTGCTCGATTTTATTCGACACTGGATTTAACAAAAGGGTATTGGCAGATCCCCTTATCGCCGATATCCAAAGAAAAGACAGCTTTCACAAAGCCGTTTGGATTACACCAATTTGTGATGCTTCCTTTCAGGTTGTTCGGGGCTCCGGCCACCTTTCAGCGTCTCATGGACCGAATTTTACGGCCCCAAGCTGCATATGCCGCTGCCTATCTGGATGACATATTCATTTATAGTAATGACTGGCAGCAACATATGGAGCATGTGAGGGCTGTTCTGAGAACGCTGAGGCGGGCGGGGCTGACGGTCAACCCAAAGAAGTGTGCAGTTGGGCGTGTGGAGGTAAGGTATCTGGGCTTTCACTTAGGTCACAGGCAGGTGCGTCCCCAAATTGATAAGACGGCAGCAGTTGCAACCTGCCCGAGACCAAAGACCAAAAAGGAGGTAAGAGAGTTCCTGGGGCTGGCGGGGTATTACAGAAGGTTCATGCCTAATTATTCGGAGCTTGCCAGCCCGCTGACTGGTCTTACTAAAAAGGAAGCACCAGATCCGGTTCAGTGGACGGAGCTGTGTCAGCAGGCTTTCACTCAGATAAAGGCTGCTCTGTGTGGTGGGCCGCTCTTGCATTCTCCTAATTTTTCTCTCCCCTTCTTGTTACAGACTGACGCATCCCACAGGGGGCTGGGAGCGGTGCTGGCTCAGGAGGTGGAGGGTGAGGAACGGCCGGTGCTGTACATTAGTCGGAAGCTCTCTAAGAGAGAGACTAAGTACAGCACCATTGAAAAAGAATGTTTGGTCATCAGGTGGGCTGTCCTCACCCTTCGATATTATCTCCTGGGCCGGGAATTCACCCTCTGTTCGGACCACGCACCCCTGCAGTGGCTCCATCGCATGAAGGATACCAATGCGCGGATCAGCTTTACAACCTTTTAAGTTCAAGGTGATCCACAGGCCGGGGGTGCAGATGGTAGTTGCTGACTTCCTCTCCAGGGGACGGCTCCCCGGCCTGAGTGGGGCGGTGGGGATATGTGCCAGGAGGGGCGTGGTTTAGCGAGGTCTGTGATGGGAGAGAGAGTTGGGAGACAAGAGCGGCCTCACTGGATCAAGTTCAAATGATTAACACCTGTGTCTTGTTCCAGTAATGGGAGTGGAGATGGCATAAAACCAGCTCAAGGAGCACATTAGGGGAGAGAGACTGACTGGAGACTCGGGAAGCAGGAGGAACCTAAAGAGCTCTGGAGAGTGTCTGAAGCAGTTTTGATAAGTTTGAGTTATTATGAATGCTGTGGCGTATTTATGTGTTATTGGACCAGAGATAAGAGAAATAAAACTTACCCGAGTCTCCTGAGAGCCAACCCTGTCTTCTTCCTTCCTACACTATCCTGAACCTTGCTACAGTTGCATACCGTGAATATGGATGCTTCATGGCATATTGCTTGTGATGTTCTGCTAAAAGTGTCTGCTAAATCAATAACTGTAAATGTGAAATTTACTTGTAGTTCTGTCTTCTGTCGACTCCCGAATCCTCCCATGAACCTGATTCAGTGTCCTCCGTCTCAAGGCAGAGGGTTTTCTTTCTATAATTACATGGCATATAAGTTGTCACTACTTTTGATCAAATAGTAACACCAATTGTCAAATGCTGAGCACTTTCAGAAATAAATGTCAGAATATGCAGTATTGAAAAAAATAATTTTAAACGGCTTTTCCAAGCTAACATTAGAAAACTTCAGTTAGCTATACTACAAACAAGGGATGGAACGATTACCGGTTTCATGAAAAACCACAATAAAATGTACTGACGGTTAGTAATATCGTTCAAAATTTAATTATCATTAAAACAGTGTTTGATTATCACGATTTGGAAAAAATGCGGTAAATCCTGTCCAGTCAGCGTCAGTCTGGCGCAGCGCGCAACGCAGTTTTTTGAATGAGAAGGAATGGCAGCGCTGGTAGATTTTCACTTGGGTAGCTTTTGTTAGTAAAAGGACATCTGAGGTGTGGTCATATTTTGGCTTTTACAAAAGTCCTGAGGGAAACTTAATCGAGGATGGTCACTCTGTCTGTAAAACATGCAAAAATAAAGTCTGCAATAGGTGGAAATACTTCAAATCTGCCGAGTCATTTTCGTGACCACCCACTGTTGTAAAGTGAACGCAGGGCAAGTTAATTTTGACCTCAATCCCAAAACTACGTCTGGGAAATTATTGGACACAAAGTTTTGAGTTGAAACATTTTATCTCACTCACTTGAAATTGACGTGAAGCTTCCACAAAGAAAAGTTTGCAACAAGTGGCTTTGAGTCAAAGACGAAACAACAAGTTCAGACAAGATTAGGGTGACATTTAAGCAATAATGATCTATAGCTATTCATTGTACACTTATTACACAGATTATCTTTACCACATCAATAATTACAGGGACATATTGAATTGAGATGAATGTTTTAAATCTGTTCATAAATCCAACAAAAAATTTATGTTACAAAACAATCGTCCAGACAAGATGATCACAAAAAGTTATAGTAATAATTATAGTAGTATTATTAGTAAAGTCCTCTGATTTTATTTTCAATACAATCACAAACAGAGACGCAAGTTGCATTTAAATGAATGAGGGAGCGTGTCCGTTGTGATGCATGGTTGTGCACTGTTATAATGAGTTGCTATTAACAACGATTATTGAAAGGAAATGCCAAAGAATAGAATCTAGCTTTAAAAAGTGCATAGAGCTGCTTGTTTTATTTTTTGTTTGTTTATTTTCAAATATAAAGAGTATGCATCTGTTCTTTTTGAACACTTTCATCTCATTTGAACAAAACCATGATAATATTGATAATCGTGATAATTTGGGTCACTATAATCGTGATATGACATTTTCATACCATTCCATCCCTACTACAAACTAGCAAAACTAAAAACAACAAAAAAGCCTAATTTATATAAAACACAGCAGCGTTCAATGAAATGATCTAAAAGCGTGTGATGTGAAGAGAAGAGAAACGACTGAATCTTACCTGATGAATCATTGCCGTTTTCTTTTGAAATCAGAGGTACTATGAAGAAAGAAACGTGATTTTATTATTATTGATGTTTGGAAAGATTATTTATGTGTAATACTGTACTTGTAAACGTACACACCTCTGTTAAACATTTTCTTTCTGTTTGGTTTTGCCTTCTCTGTGAGCTGTCAATCATTCAGTCACTTCTATAAACACATTATTGTTAAGTCACTTCGTATGATGTGTTTGAGCTTATCTGGTAAATTGTGTGAGTTAATACATAGGGAATTATTATTTTATTTTTACAATACAAAACAGTTGAATGTAAAATAATAACACTGCAAAAAAATATTTTCTTATTTAGTATTTTTGTCTTGTTTCCAGTCTAAATATCTACAAATTCTTACATCAAGATGCATTTACTAAATAAGTAAAGTTACATAAGATATTTTCTCTTGTTTTCTGGGAAAGATCAGAGTTTTTGCGGGGGGAGATTGGGGGGTTCCAGTTGAAAAAAAAGAAATTTAAAATTAAATTTTAATTAAAAGGAATTCTATATTTTATCCACTCAATATTCTACAATATTTTAGCCACATAAATGTAAAATAATATATAATAATAAAAACATAGTGGGATATTCTGTGATAATGGCTGCGCAATGTCAACTTTTGTGATGCTTCTCCATCGGTGCACGCTTGAGGTAAATGATCTGGAATGATGAACTGTGATTTTGACCAAAAACCTGTTACTTAAACAGATGCCATAACAGAAACTTTGAAATGGATAAAGCGGTGTTAACGTACCTGAAATTATCCTGTCTATAAATATAATAATAATACATCAATGGTCATCTAAAAATGACCCGGCCTTCTTGCCCGGAAAGAGCTCGAATTTCGTTATATATCAGATCCAGAAATACATGCGAGATATACACAAAACACACACAAATGACGACCCATGCTGGTCAAAATACAGGCCAAGAATGGTATGATACCTGAAAAATAAAATAAAGATTTAAGGGATTTAAGGGAATAAAGAAAAAAATAAGAATGGTAAAAGAAGTTCTAGTCTAATTGTAGCTTAGCTGTGAGGTAATCCATTAGCTAAACTCTTTGCAAATAGTATTTTATTTAAAATATGCACACATTCACTATTCACTAATATGTCTAAATTGCAAAACATCTCTTATAACATATTTTAATAAAATATTGCGCAATTCCAGAAAAAATATGAGCAGTTTACATCACTGTATTATTACTGTGGGTCGTTGAATACGTCTATCATAAACGGTCGTCAAATATTAAATGTTTAGCTACTTATTTCTCACCACGCACCCAAAAAAATGATAAGTCATTTTTATTGTTATAATAATGATTTTTAGACATGTCAAAAATCAGGTCATATAGTGGCTGTAGGTAAAAATAGTATTATTTTAATGTTAAAAATGTTTGTTTTCCAGTAGATGGCAGCAATCCTCCACTAAACCAAAGCACATGTTCACATTATCATCATGAATAAAAATGGGAAATGTAGATCTTTTTAAAAAGTGGATTTTACATAAAATGTTGCCATTTTATATACTGTATTTATTTAAATTATTACAAATTGAGGCAAATAAATAATAAAAAAAACATACATCAGCCTTAAACTGCACAACTTTACAGTAAAAACATTAATAAAGCTTGTGATATCACATTTGTTTGAAGAAAGTTACATTACATATTGGGGCGGTACTTGTCCCCCTCAATGTGTGTGTGGTGGTTATGGCCCTGCTTGTTTTGTGTTTTTAGCGGGCTTAGCTAATCAGGGCAGTTAGAGAGAATTACTTATAATTTCCCCTTTTTTTATTTATAACAAGGTGTTATCAATGATGCGTAGGCTATATTATTAAACTAACCCAAGACAAAGTGTAGAATTCAAAAAATAATGTAGATTTTTTTTTCTTCAAAATAATATACTGTAACAAAGCCTCCTCGCCCACACAAGTTTGAAATGTTCCAAATGACCCCCAGACATTTATTATAATGGGTTTGTGTGATGATTGTTTTATGTCACTTGGAATTGCTATATATATTATTTATACTGTCATGTTGAATGTCTATCATTAATGTTTAAAAAGAAAAAAAAAATTCAGAGACATCCGTAGCAGTTTTAGTATCAGTGATATAGCCTTCATAAAAATATGCCATTACAACAAATATTTCAAATACTGTCTTTAAGTTGTTTTTACATACATTTGGAGAGCAACTGTGAAATTATTACAATATAAAAATATAAAAAACGCAGACGTTGAATGTGCGATTAATTAGTTACTTTTTTTAATCGATATAAATATAAACTGCCTAACAACTAGATTCACCTTTACATGTTTAATTGTTAATTTTCACAGCACTAAACTGAGATGTACAGTCACCATCCAAAACATTCAGCAGATTTATTTAACTTGAGGACTATTTATGTAGAAGGTTTTAACTGTGCAACTAAAAAAAAACCAAAAAAAAAAAACACCTTTCCAAACTAGAGTCCGCCTAGTGAATTTTGGCCATTTCCACCACTGATTATAGTGTAAAGTAAGTATGTGTAGGTATAGGCTAAGGGAACAATATGAAGCTAATATTGGGGGAATAAAGGGGTAACTATCAGGAAAATTAACAAATTATTTATACTGTAAGTATTTTTTAATTAAGGGTTCATTATCTGTTTAGTTACAGGGTAAGTATGAATCTACGGGCTGTCAATTAAAGTTCATGGTGCTTTTCCCCTCTTGTTTCGTGTAGTTACAGGGTAAGTGCAATAAACAACACATACAAAATCTGATATCACTCGGAAATATTTATTTGAAAAACAACTTAATCCAAAACAGATTTACAACAATTATTTGTTTCTCTTGCTTGGCTTCATCCTCCTCTTGTTCCTCTTCTTTTTCGTCCTTGCCACAGATGACACTTAAGAAGGAATCCCACATGTCTCTAGTTAGTATTATGTAACTGTTACACTGAAAATACAGAGCACGCAGAAACTCACCGTTTACTCGTCTTTCACCCTCTTACCATCCGAGATGTATACGACTTTATTTCTTTATATGAACACAGAAATAAATAATCTCTGCTAATGAAAACTCATTTGGGTTCCTAAAAGTTCAAGCATCAAACAGCACATACAGCAATAACTACAGTAATCGATACGATCCCAATGGATGAATCAATGTTTTCTGAAGTGAAACGATAAGTGTTTGTAAGAAAAATAACAATTGTTTACATTTTTAAACTGTAGACTATCGCTTCCGACCAGCAGTCATCTGAGCGTGCATGAGAGGGTTAAGTTCACTCTTGAAGCGTGACGTGAGCGCGCTGAGAAACCCGAGAAAGGATGTCGGATGCTGTCGGGTTTAATTTTTTTAATGCTCAAAACAGTATACAAATAATAACATAATATATGATAATAGCAATGAGAAACAAACAAGACTAGAAGACAGAGACGCCAGTTCTCGCGTGTGTTTCAGATTAAACGCTCTCGAGAACGTCATGAAAGCTTGAAGCTTCTTTACTCACGCACGCGCTGGTAACAGCTGATCCGATGCGAAAAGATTAGTAAATTATGAGAGCATTTCTTGGTGTACTTATTCTTTAAATAAATATAAATACAAAATATAAAAAGACATGTGATTCCTCTTAAGATTCATCAGTGGAAATAACGATAAAGAAGAAGAGGAACAAGAAGAGGAAGACAAGCAAGAGAAACAAAAAAGGGACAAAACGTGCCTCTCTGTCAGGACGTTATTATTTGAAATGAAAAGTTTATTTTAAAAAAAATTAATAAGAAGTGTCAAATCTGTTTTGGATTAAGTTGTTTTTCAAATAAATATTTCTGAGTGATATCAGATTTTGTATGTGTTGTTTATTGCACTTACCCTGTAACTACACGAAACAAGAGGGGAACAAACACCACTTTAATTTACAGCCCGTAGATTCATACTTACCCTGTAACTACACGGATAATGAACCCTTAATTAAAAAATACTTACAGTATAAAGAATTTGTTAATGTTCCTGATAGTTACTCCTTTATTCCCCCAATATTACATATTGTTCCCTTATACCTACTCGTACTTACTTTATAGTTACACTTTAAATACTGAAAGTTGTGCTGTAAATTCTCTTGACTTACGCAGTACTTTCCGGGCCGTAATCTAAAGCGTTACAAAGAATTTACACATATATGGAAATAAGTCAAAAATACTAAGTAAGAAAAGCATTTTTTTTTTTGCAGTGAAAATCAGCAAATAAATTTAGTTAAGTAAAAAGTTAACCAAATGAGCACAAACCTGCCGTCCTGCTGTCTCAGGTCTCTGAAGATTTCACTCTCCTCAATAGAGAAACACCACTGGTAAAATAAGCCACTCACTCACATCGTCTTTCTTTTGTGGTTTTCTCACTTCCGCTTTAAATGCGTGCCTATCTTGTGAACGTTTCAATCGTTGGGTGCAGCAGGGAAGAGTCAGAACAGGACTTTCTGGTTTATTTTAGAGCAGGGATTCCCAAAGTGTGGTACGCGCACCCCCAGGGGTACACGAGCTGCCACCAGGGGTGCGCGAGAGGAAAAATTTAATGGCGGTCTGTTTTTTTAATGGGATTTTCTATACAATATTTTAAAAAATTAACAGTAAACATTTCCTTTGTAATCACTTTTATTTAAAATAAAAAAAACTGTAATTTATATTGAAACTTTGTTGATGTTGTTATTGTCATGCGTGTTCTGGTTATTTGCGCATGATTAAACAGTCTTTATATGGCGATAAAACAGCTTTTTTTTGAAGTGGGGATTGGGGGTGCGCCAACCCGGTTGGGACATAGAAGGGGGTGCGCAGGAAAAAAAGCTGTTTTAGAGGATGATATCCAACAGGGAGAAACAAGCAACACCAAACAAAACTGAACATAACAACAATGAGAACGGACAAGGAGTGCAGGGAAGTGAGTTCAATAAAAAGGGAGAGCAAATGATGAACGCCAGGTGCAGGGAATCCAGGGAGAGCGGGAAAGATGATGAGGGAGTGCGTTCAGGTGTGAGGCAGGGAGGATACTGGGAAATAGAGTCCGGGACAGACGTGGAATGTAACATTACGCCCTGGAGACCTACACGCAGGTGAGGGGGAGGTGCAGAGAGGGCAGGGCGGCCATGGCGGGTCAGGAGTCTCGGGCGGCAATGGCAGGTCAGGAGTCTTGAGCGGCAATGGCAGGTCAGGAGTCTCGGGCAGCAATGGCGGATCAGGAGTCTCGGGCAGCAATGGTGGGTCAGGAATCTCGGGCAGCAATGGCGGGTCAGGAGTCTCGGGCAGCAATGGCGGGTCAGGAGTCTCGGGCAGCAATGGCAGGTCAGGAGTCTCGGGCAGCAATGGCGGATCAGGAGTCTCGGGCAGCAATGGCGGATCAGGAGTCTAGGGCAGCAATGGCGGATCAGGAGTCTCGGGCAGCAATGGCGGATCAGGAGTCTCGGGCAGCAATGGCAAGTCAGGAGTCTCGGGCAGCAATGGCGGGTCAGGAGTCTCGGGCAGTAATGGCAGGTCAGGAGTCTCGGGCAGCAATGGCGGATCAGGAGTCTCGGGCGCAATAGCGGATCAGGAGTCTCGGGCGGCAATAGCGGATCAGGAGTCTCGGGCGGCAATGGCGGGTCAGGAGTCTCGGGTGGCAATGGCAGGTCAGGAGTCTCGAGCGGCAATAGCGGATCAGGAGTCTCGGGTGGCAATGGCGGATCAGGAGTCTCGGGCGGCAATAGCGGATCAGGAGTCTCGGGTGGCAATAGCGGATCAGGAGTCTCGAGCGGCAATGGCGGGTCAGGAGTCTCGGGCGGCAATGGCAGGTCAGGAGTCTCAGGTGGCAATGGCGGGTCAGGAGTCTCGTGGCAATGGCGGATCAGGAGTCTCGGGTGGCAATGGCGGATCAGGAGTCTCGGGCGGCAATGGCAGGTCAGGAGTCTCGGGCAGCAATAGCGGGTCAGGAGTCTCAGGCAGCAATGGCGGATCAGGAGTCTCGGGCAGCAATGGCGGATCAGGAGTCTCGGGCAGCAATGGCGGGTCAGGAGTCTCGGGCAGCAATGGCGGATCAGGAGTCTCAGGCAGCAATGGCGGGTCAGGAGTCTCGGGCAGCAATGGCAGGTCAGGAGTCTCGGGCAGCAATAGCGGATCAGGAGTCTCGGGTAGCAATGGCGGATCAGGAGTCTCGGGCAGCAATGGCGGATCAGGAGTCTCGAGCAGCAATGGCAGGTCAGGAGTCTCGGGCAGCAATAGCGGATCAGGAGTCTCGGGTAGCAATGGCGGATCAGGAGTCTCGGGCAGCAATGGCGGATCAGGAGTCTCGGGCAGCAATAGCGGCTCAGGAGTCTCGGGCAGCAATGGCGGATCAGGAGTCTCGGGCAGCAATGGCAAGTCAGGAGTCTCCGGTAGCAATGGCAGGTCAGGAGTCTCGGGCAGCAATAGCGGATCAGGAGTCTCGGGCGGCAATAGCGGATCAGGAGTCTCGGGCGGCAATGGCGGGTCAGGAGACTCGGGTGGCAATGGCAGGTCAGGAGTCTCGGGCGGCAATAGCGGATCAGGAGTCTCGGGCGGCAATAGCGGATCAGGAGTCTCGGGCGGCAATGGCGGATCAGGAGTCTCGGGCGGCAATGGCGGGTCAGGAGTCTCGGATGGCAATGGCAGGTCAGGAGTCTCGGGCGGCAAAAGCGGATCAGGAGTCTCGGGTGGCAATGGCGGATCAGGAGTCTCGGGCGGCAATAGCGGGTCAGGAGTCTAGGGTGGCAATGGCGGATCAGGAGTCTCGAGCGGCAATGGCGGGTCAGGAGTCTCGGGCGGCAATGGCAGGTCAGGAGTCTCGGGCAGCAATGGCGGGTCAGGAGTCTCGGGCAGCAATGGCGGATCAGGAGTCTCGGGCAGCAATGGCGGATCAGGAGTCTCGGGCAGCAATGGCGGATCAGGAGTCTCGGGCAGCAATGACGGGTCAGGAGTCTCGGGTAGCAATGGCAGGTCAGGAGTCTCGGGCGCAATAGGGGATCAGGAGTCTCGGGCGGCAATAGCGGATCAGGAGTCTCGGGCGGCAATGGCGGGTCAGGAGTCTCGGGCAGCAATGGTGGATCAGGAGTCTCGGGCGGCAATGGCGGGTCAGGAGTCTCGGGCGGAAATAGCGGATCAGGAGTCTCGGGCGGCAATGGCGGGTCAGGAGTCTCGAGCGGCAATGGCGGGTCAGGAGTCTCGGGCGGCAATGGCAGGTCAGGAGTCTCGGGCAGCAATGGCGGGTCAGGAGTCTCGTACAGCAATGGCGGATCAGGAGTCTCGGGCAGCAATGGCGGATCAGGAGTCTCGGGCAGCAATGGCGGGTCAGGAATCTCGGGCAGCAATGGCAGGTCAGGAGTGTCGGGCACAATAGCGGATCAGGAGTCTCGGGCGGCAATGGCGGATCAGGAGTCTCGGGCGGCAATGGCGGGTCAGGAGTCTCGGGCGGCAATGGCGGGTTAGGAGTCTTGAGCGGCAATGGCGGATCAGGAGTCTCGGGCAGCAATGGCGGATCAGGAGTCTCGGGCAGCAATAGCGGATCAGGAGTCTCGGGCAGCAATGGCGGATCAGGAGTCTCGGGCAGCAATGGCAGGTCAGGAGTCTCGGGTAGCAATGGCAGGTCAGGAGTCTCGGGCGCAATAGCGGATCAGGAGTCTCGGGCGGCAATAGCGGATCAGGAGTCTCGGGCGGCAATGGCGGGTCAGGAGTTTTGGGTGGCAATGGCAGGTCAGGAGTCTCGGGCGGCAAAAGCGGATCAGGAGTCTCGGGTGGCAATGGCGGATCAGGAGTCTCGGTTATTTTATTAGTTATTTTTAAGTTATTTAATGTCTGAGAGCACTGTGCCATGGACTCTGACCTGGTATTGACAAGATGGCGCCGCCGTGCTCGGTCGCCGTTCAGGTCGCTCCGCTAAGACTTTGCTTTTATTTATTATTCTACTCTCTTTTACTCTCTATTTTTTCCAACGGATCATCTGCTTTGATCTGTTACGACAGCAAAACACTTCTGGAAATTGGTTACCGCTACACTGACCTGTTTCAGGACACTTTCTCCAATCTTCCATCTGAGATTCGCCGGGACGCCGAGTTGAACAATGGCCACTCGAGTCGACGGCGAAGATTCAAAAAACACCGCGGGAAACGCGCTGGGATCCGCAACAGACTGAGAAAAAGAGCATTCAGTCCTCCTCTCCCGAGCATTTTGCTCGCAAATGTCCAATCCTTGGAGAATAAGATGGACGATCTTAGAGCCAGGATAAGTTTTCAACGGGACATGAGAGACTGCAACATCTATTGTCTGTCCGAAACATGGCTCACGCCAGCGGTCCCGGATACAGCCGTGACGCCGTCCGAGAACTTCTCTGTTTTTCGGATGGACAGAACAGCCGAGGCCGGGAAATCTAAAGGCGGTGGAGTGTGTTTCATGATAAACAAGAAATGGTGCGATCCTAGGAACATCTCCATTCTTTCGCGATCCTGCTCGCCTCACTTGGAACATTTATCTCTCATGTGCCGGCCTTTCTACCTACCGAGGGAGTTTTCCTCGGTCATCTGCACTGCCGTTTATATTCCACCACAAGCAGACACGGGGCTGGCTTTATCTGCCCTCCATGATGTGACCAGCGGCTTCATAAACAAACACCCCGACGCTGCTTTCATCGTCGCGGGTGATTTTAACAAAGCAAACCTAAAGAAAGTATTGCCAAACTTTCACCAGCATGTCTCCTGTCCCACACGAGGAGCAAACACACTGGATCATTGCTACTCTCCGTTTAAGAACGCCTACAAAGCTCGTTCACAGCCAGCTTTTGGCAAATCGGACCATGCCGCCATTTTATGCCGGTCTCCTAACGGGGGATATGAGGGAGTACAAAGCTTCATGTTACGCTCTCCGGCGCGCCGTTAAAGCCGCAAAACTCCGCTATAAAGACCGAGTGGAATCTCATTTCCAACTCAACGACTCCCGGCGGATGTGGCAGGGACTGAGGACCATCTGTGCTTTTGGAACTAAATCCTCTGCAGAGGTGAGAGCTGATCCGTTGCTGGTGAACGAGTTAAACTCTTTCTACGCTCGCTTTGATGGTAATCGCGGCAGCGCGACTCCGGCGAGTGACGCGTCAGAGAGAGTCCCTCAGAGCAGCAACGGTCACGTGATCTCTGTCTCGGAGGACGAGGTTCGGAGGGCACTCAAACGTGTGGATGTCAGGAAAGCTGCTGGGCCGGATGGTATTTCAGGTCGTGTTCTGCGGTCCTGTGCTGATCAGCTCGCAGGGCTCTTTACATCCATATTTAACGAGTCCCTTGCTACATCTGTTGTCCCCACCTCCTTCAAACGATCCTCCATCATCCCTGTACCTAAGATCAGTAAACCCTCTTGCCTAAATGACTATCGTCCAGTGGCTCTCACATCTTTAGTCATGAAGGTCTTTGAGAGACTCATTAAAAACAACATTTGCTCCTCCATTCCTGACACTTTGGACCCTCTTCAGTTTGCCTATCGTCCCAATAGATCGACTGAAGATGCCATTTCTCACGTCCTTCACTCCTGCCTCACTCACATCGACAGCAAAAGTGGGAACTATGTCAGGTTGCTATTTATTGACTATAGCTCAGCCTTTAACACCATAGTTCCCATTAAGCTAACACACAAACTCCTGGATCTAGGCCTGAATTCTTCTCTCTGCCTCTGGATTGAAGATTTCCTCACTGGCAGACCCCAGGCGGTGAGAGTAGGCCAGTTCACCTCCACCTCCATCACCCTGAGTGTTGGAGCTCCACAGGGCTGTGTGCTGAGTCCCCTGCTCTACTCTCTCTACACCCATGACTGTTTGTCCACACACAGCTCCACCTCTATCATCAAGTTTGCTGATGATACTGTTGTCCTGGGTCTCATCTCCAACAACAATGAGACGGCATACTTGGACGAAGTGGAGCAACTGACATCATGGTGCCAGGACAACTGTCTCTCTCTGAATGTTAACAAGACCAAAGAACTGATTGTGGACTTCAGGAAGAGACAGCATCGGTCATACTCCCCTCTCATGATCAGCGGGACACCGGTAGAGAGAGTGAGCAGCTTCAAATACCTGGGTGTGAACATCTCCGAGGATCTGACCTGGACTACACACATCCAGACACAGGTGAAAAAAGCCAGGCAAAGACTGTACCACCTGCGCCAGCTGAGGAAATTCAGGGTTTCACCAGCCATCCTGAAAACTTTCTATCGAGGGGCGATAGAAAGTGTCCTGACTCAGTGCATCACAGCGTGGTACGGGAACAGCACCAGTCACGATTCCAAAGCCCTGCAAAGAGTGGTGCGCTTATCCGAGCGCATCTCAGGCTCAGCTCTCCCGTCTCTGCAGGACATCTACACCAAACGCTGCAGAGGTAGAGCTACTAAAATCATCAGAGACATTAATCACCCTGCAAACTCTCACTTCACCCTGCTGCCATCTGGTAAGCGCTTCCGTAGCCTGATGGCAAAGACTGAAAGACTCAGGAGGAGTTTCTTCCCCCAGGCCATCAGACTCCTGAACTCAGTCACGTGACTTCACTTCACCCCGCACACGCATAAACATCCAGTTTAAACATTAACATCCATATACTGCCATTGCACTGCACTTTACGTTCCTATTGTTACTGTGTAACAACCTGTAATAAACCTTGCACATTATACTTCTTTATATATACATATATATATATTTTATGTTAACCACTTATTTTTAAGTCTACAGTTTATCTCACTTATCATATCCACATATTTTTTATATTTTTATTTTATCTTATTTCCAATTTTTATCTTTACTTGATTTATTTATAATCCTACTTATGTTAATACTTTTTATTCTAATTTTATTCTATTTCTATTTTAATTTCTTGTAACTGTTATTTGCACTGTCCATGGAGCGGACCTGTTTACATTTCACTGCCAGTTGTATATTGTGTATATAACTGTGTATGTGACAAATAAAACTCTTGAATCTTGAATCTTGAATCTGGTATATTGACTTTGCACTGCAGTTGGGTGGGTCATCTTTTACAGTGAGTTTTGCAGAGGAGACACCTGTCCAGAGTCCAGCGACCATCTCTCCCACCCACATCCAGAGCCAAGACATGTTTCCAGCCCACGCCCAGGCTCCAGCCCACGCCCAGGTTCCAGCCCACGAGCCCGCTCCAGCCCACAAGCCTGCTCCAACCCATGAGCCTGCAGTCCTGCCCAATACAATTTTGGGGGGGCAAGAGGTACATGGAGGCCACGCCTCTGTGGCCCCCCTGAACCGCCGTTACCGCCATGGCCGTCCACGCCTGAGGGTCCAGGACCGCCCTCGCCACAGGGTCCAGGTCCGCCCACGCCACAGGGTCCAGGTCCTCCCAGGCCAGAGGGTCCAGGTCCGCCCACGCCACAGGGTCCAGGTCCGCCCACGCCACAGGGTCCAGGTCCGCCCACGCCACAGGGTCCAGCTCCGCCCACGCCACAGGGTCCAGGTCTGCCCACGCCACAGGGTCCAGGTCCGCCCACGCCACAGGGTCCAGGTCTGCACACGCCACAGGGTCAAGGTCCGCCCACGCCACAGGGTCCAGGTCCGCCCACGCCACAGGGTCCAGGTCCGCCCACGCCACAGGGTCCAGGTCCGCCCACGCCACAGGGTCCAGGTCCGCCTACGCCACAGGGTCCAGGTCCGCCCACACCACAGGGTCCAGGTCCCCCCAAGCTCCCAGGCCCGTCCATGTCACGTCTGGGTCCGGTGCCCCTGCACGGGCCTGGCCCACCGTCCCTCCCCCAAGACCGCCCCCCAAGACTTTAAGACTTTTTGGTGTTTTGATTATGTTTGGGCGTCTGGGGCCGCCCATAGAGGGGGGGGGGGGGGGGTCTGTCACAGGGTGTTTTGGTGACGGTTCATGTTCATTGTTCATGTTTTTAGTTTATCATGGTTATGTTTGAGTGTGTCATGTTCACTGTCTTTTTTCTGGTCTTGTCATGCGACTCCCATGCCCTCATGTGATGTTGTGTCTTGTCCTGTCATTGGTTCCTTGTCTGATCACTGTTCACAGGTGTCACTTGTCTTGTCATTAGTCTGTGTATTTAAGCCCTCATGTTTACCGTGTGTCTTTGTCTGTTATTGTGAATGTGTAACCACTGTTGGTGAGTTTTCTGTTATAGTCTAGTCTGTTGTCAAGAAGTTTAATCAAGCCAAGTCTTTTGTTTATTGTTTGTTTTGCCAAGTCTTTGTTTTATGTTTATAATTTGGAACAAACTGCACTTGGGTTCTAAACTTGCCTCTCCAGTGGAAATTGTTACAGAACCATGGTAAAGCAATGAGCTCCATACTACTCACCAGAATATTCTTGTATTATACACAAGCGCATGACCCACTATGTTTAACTATCTCTGGCAGTCTGGAACTATTAAATAGAAGCTGAAAAATTAAATAAGCCGTGTGGATGAAACCAAGACATTTGCCCACTGATGTTTAAATAAGAAGCTAAAATAAGCTCAGGTGTGTGTTTCCCTAATGTTCACACCCTCTCTCATAAAATCAGTAAACTCCACATAAATATTATAATAATGCATAATACACAATGAACACAGCAAACATCTGTGATGACTCCATTACACTGATGGATTTACAAAGTGAAACTGAGCCAACATGATCATATAATTCCAACATATTCATTCTTTTGTTTGTACTGTACATAACAGAGCCATATTACAGGTTTAGACACTCCTCTTTCTGTCTTAAATCATTTAGTACATGAGACATTGAACACTTGTGAATGTTTATAAATGAACCATTTTTGTAAGAATACATACAATAACTTGATTAAGAGTAAACTTTCAATACAAGCAGCATTATGTATCACTGCTCTTTATAAATTTTAGTGGCTCTGTGGAAGTCCATATCTTGTGTCTCTAAGAAAAAAGAAATATATATAGGCCTGAATGGGAAATATATAACTTCTTGATTGAGGGAGAAGAATGTGGTTCTGAAATCCACAGCTGGGCAGAAACTCCTAAAAGACGCTGTCAAACAGACGCATTGACCGCATGATATTCTCATCCTCAAATAAACAGAAAAGAAAGAAGAGTAATTGGCAAGAGTCACATTTTCCTGTGGGATATTACAGAAAGCAGATTTAGCAACTAAACTGGGTAGGTTATCCCCCAATCTATCCCCCAAGGGTATGTTAGTACTCAACAACTCATAACTTTAACGGTCTTGTTCTGTTTTGGTTTCGTTTTCATTCTGTTCCCTGTTTTGGTTCGCTAGTTAGTTTCCATAGTTACTCATTAGTATTACACCTGTTCTTAGTTCCGTTGATTACTTTCTGTGTATTAAAGCCCTAAGTTTCCTCTGTTCATGGTTCCTCTGGTTATGAGTAAAAGGGACGATGCCTGCTGTTTAATGAACTCAATATTAATGTCATGGTAAGTTGAACCTGCTTTCTGTAATTCTCCCTTGAAGTATTTTATCTCTGAATTTGTTTGTTTTGCATTCAGATAACAGTAATGAGTGATAGAGATTAACCTTTTCACATGACTCCATGAACTCCTCAATGGTGACCACTCCATCACGGTTTCTGTCCATTTTCTGGAGAAAAAAAAATCAAGTTCAGGATGCATTCTTCAAGCCTTGAAGTCTTACATTTACATTAATGCATTTAGCACAAAAGTCAAAGTCATAATCTTACAATTGCTTCATTCACTCCTTAGAAGAAAAGGTCCTATATAGAAGCTTAAAGGGTTCTGTCAGGTGCTTCATATATATATATAAACAGGAGGCTACTCCTCCGCTCCCTTTAAGACTCTTGTCCGTCCCCGGCAAGTCATTCCAAACCCGTAGCGTCCAGCGTCCGTAGCGGCAGACTCTGCTCTATCCATGCTGGAGTGTCAACCAGTGTTAATTTCGTTGACGAATAATTTTCATCATAATTTTCGTCAACAACCTTTTCTCAGTGACGAAAACGAGACGATAACTAAATAAAAAATAAAAACTAGTGTTGGATGACAAAAACTATGACGAAAACCTACTGTCATTTTCGTCAACAAATAAAAACAAGACGAAAATATTAGGGAGGGACGATTAGGGCAGAGATGGGGTCAGAACTGATGTCCTGTGTCACAGATGAGCACATTTGATCTGAACTGATCTAACCTCTGGAAAACACACGGCCTACAGGCTCACACACCCCCAATCCAGCTCCAAAGCGGCTCAATCAATAACACACACACACACAAACCCCCAATCCAGCTCCAGAGCGGCTCAATCAATCAATAACACACATTTATGCCAGACAAGTGTTTATGAACTAATGCTGATGAATAATGATAGTGTGAAAACAATGTTTATATAGTAATATGTTTTAGACGGTTGTAACAACACATTTGATCTCCTCATCTGAACTTGAATGAGCTCCTGCAACTGCAATAGAGGAGCAGACTTTTCAAAATAAGAGTCCCGGTGTATTTCCAGCTTGTTTATAATTAAAAGTCACGCATTATATTCCCATTTAATTCATAGTCAGGAGGAAAGACCAGTATTTGACACATATTCAATAAAGTATCAGGGTTATAATAGTTCACGAAAACCATAAAAAAAAATCTTCATTACTTGAAATTAAATAAATGTTAACTGAAATAAAAAATAAATGAATAGACAAACTTATTTGAAGCTTTAGCTTAACCTGATATGGCCTACTGACTAAAACAGAAATACAAAGTTATATAACTATATAGATGTTTTTAAAAAAACAACAAAAAAGTGAATGGAACTCTCTTTCATGTATTTTTAATGTCAAAAACAAAATGATGTCAAAATGTCGGTTCAAGTGACAGTCGGTTATGTAATGCTAAAATGCTTAATGTGTTACAATTTAACTAAACTCATGAGATTTTAGGAGAATAAAACTACTGTAGATTTAGTCGACTAAAATCTTATATTTAGTTGACTAAAACTAAAAACAATTCAGGTGACTAAAATATGACTAAAACTAAATGGCATTTTAGTCAAAAGACTAGGACTAAAACTAAATCAAAATTTCCTGTCAAAATTTCCTGTCTCTGCCTAGAACTTCCATGCCCATTTCTCCACCTTGGCTTGTCGACCAGTCGGCTCCACCTTGGCTCCTAACCCCGTCGGCTTCATCTGGGACTATCGTCCTTACGACTTCACTGTGTCTTCGCCTGGGTCTCTTCAACCAGCAACCTCGAACTACCGGTTCCAGCTGCCAAGCCTCCACCATGCCTCCTCCCTTCCTCGACTCCTGGCCCTCCTGCTGGGATTCTGCACTGGCTCCTCCCACCTTTGTCTTCACCTTGGCCCTGCCTGTCCTGTGTTCCTGCTCTGCATCCTCCACCTAAGCCCCTTCCCGCCCTCCTCGGTTTGGACTTTGTTATTATTGAGGCGTGAGAATTTGCCTCCTTGATGGCGGAGGTTATTTGTGAAAAATCTAGGTTACTAATTGAACGAATTGAAATGAACTTCCTGTGTGTTTGTGTTCACCTTAAAGAAGTGTTCCACATGTTCTCTGGGAATATCGTCCTGCATTGATGGATACACGTACTTCCCCATCATATCATAAATCGACTTCATGATGTTCATCATCTCCTGAGAGACCGAAACCACACACACACACACACACACACAGATACTTTTACACTGGTCTTTCTGAACGCACCAATGCGATATATTCATGTGAATGCTAATGACTCCATAAACAAACCTCTTTTGTGATGAATCCATCTTTATCAAGGTCATAGAAATTAAACACCCAATTTAGCCGGTCATACATTGAGCCCCTAAGGATGAGTGACAGTCCAGCGACAAACTCCTGTAAAATGAACAATAACAGCAGAAGAAAAATAAATCTGCTAAATAAATAAAGCTTTACTAGAGCTGTTGTAGGTCTCTCTTAGTGGAGTTTATGGAGAGTTTTCTAACCAGCTGATGAACAATCAAATGTGAAGACATAGGACCAGGGCTGGTCTAGAAAGAAAACTGGCTCTCAAATGCTCACATTATCATGTCAGTACCTCAACGGCTACAGCTTACCTGAAAACTCAAACAGCCGTTCTTGTTAGTATCAAATGCCTCGAATAGGAAATGTGCATAATTTCTTGAATCTGAGAGAGAGAAAAAGGAATTTGAATAAAAAATTACTCTGCCTACTATCACAAGACTATCAATTGGGTCCAAGCAGTTTGGGAAAAGGAGGGAAACAACCAAAACTGGCAAGGAGATGAAAAAAATAATAACACAAGATCAAAATTCTAATGCGGTCTCACCTCCCTGTGGGAAGAACTGAGAGTAAATGAGTTTAAACACATCCTCGTTCACCACTCCACTGGGACATTCCTGAAACACACAACAGTCCCAAACATAAACACTGAAAACATTCAACATAATACAATTTACAATGAATTAAATCCCATTCTGGAAAAAAAAAATCTAAATGCAGACTAAATAGTGAGAATTATTTGTGTTCAGTGACGGTGATATTCCCAGTGGATACTGGCTTTCCACCTTATATTATGTTAGTAGAGGAACATTCACATTTTTGAAGGCCCTGTAGAGAAACTGCAGCTCGTTCTTGCTGAATTTGGTCAGTTCCTGTAGTATTTCCAGACCTTCAGGTCGATGGCAAACAAAGGAAATTTCAATATCATCCTCACTGCTCTCTGCAAGAGAAACAACATCTCATTACACAGAAAAAATTAAATCTATTTTAATCTATTTTAGAGAAAATGCTATGAAGAAAGTTAATGGTGACATATGGATAATCTGAGGTGAAGTAAAGTTTCTTATAGTGTGGTGCTTAACATGTTAGTGACAAATCAAAGTTACGGTAACACTTTAGTTTAGGGTCCAATTCTCACTATTAACTAGTTGCTTATTATCATGCATATTACTACGATATTGTCTGTTTATTAGCACTTAAAAAGCACATATTAATGCCTTATTCTGCATGACCATATTGTACATCCCTTAATCTTACCCAATACCTAAACTTAACAACGACCTTACTGACTATTAATAAGCAGCCATTTTGAGTGTATTGAGGCAAAAGTCATTGTTAATAATTAGTTAATAATGAGAATTGGACCCTAATCTAAAGTGACCAAACTTACTTCCAAAATATGCAATATTTGGTGCAAATTAATTAATGTATAAAACATAATAAGTAATCATTTTAGACTATGACTGTGAACCACGATAACAACAGCCATGTGATCAGCCCTCATCAGCAAAGATACAACACCAATTTGATAAAAATCAGACAATTAACTTATATATGAGACTCTTCCAGTTTCCCATTTTTGTCATTAATTTAATCCATCACCATGGCAACACTGTTTAAGATATCAAAAATCTGTTTGCAGTTTAGCATCTTTGATGGCTTGGGATCATTGTAACACTTTACTTGAAGGGGTGTGCATAAGGGGACGCATGTCATGAATATGAAGGAGTTTGTATGCATGTTTATGACGACTGTCATTAAGTGTCATTCTGTTACAAGCACGCCAGGCTCCACCCTCTCACAACCACAAAGATCCCAATAACCAGAATACTGAGCACACACACCTGCACGTCATCACCACAGCAATCACTACCTGCACTTACTCAAGCCCCACGCTCACACTCAGTCACTGTCCGGTAACGTTTGCACATGCTACTACACATGCTTGCTTCCTCGGACTCACCTGATAACCTACCTGATCTCCTACGTATCCTGAGTGTCTCCTCGTTTCGTACTGTCTCCTGGTCCTCGTCTCCTTCGATCCATTGTTCCTGTGTTCAAGATCCTAGAAACGTATCGTATCACCAGCATATCCAGCATTAACCAGAAACTCTCACTCTGACTCTCACCGCACCTGCTCACTTCATGGTTCAGCAATAAACTCTGCTTTCACCTGCCTTTGTTCTCCGTGTCACCTCTGTTTGTAACAGATTACCGGACCAACACAGCGCACCAGGATGAGCACCCCGGATCCCTTCCAAGAGCTCGTCGACGCCGTTCGGCAAACTCTTCCCACCAGCACACCTGCACCTTTACCTTCACCGGCGAGCACTTCCGGGATCCACACCACCGCTTCTTCGCCCCCCGAGTACGCCAGTCCCATGGCCAGACCGGCGCCCTTCTCTGGTTCGGCGGAGGATTGCAACGGATTCCTTCTGCAATGTTCACTGGTCCTGGAGATGCAGCCGCGCCTGTACCCCAACGATCGCGCTAAGGTAGCGTTCATCACATCCCAACTCTCCGGTAAAGCGCTCCGTTGGGCGGAATCCATGTGGTCCACAGACAGTCCAGTGATCCAGACCCTGTCGGGGTTCATGTCTCACTTCAAGGAGGTCTTTGAGAAACCATCATGGGATTCGTCGATCGGAGAACAGTTATATCATCTGAAACAAGGTACCTCCACAGTTAATGAGTATGCTCTACAGTTTCGAACCCTCGCTGCTGCTAGTGGATGGAACGAGAAGTCCTTGATTAAGACCTACCGACAGGGTCTGGATCCTCGGGTGCGGCTGCATCTCGCTGCATACGAGGATACCTTCGGGCTAGAACACTTGATCCAACTCTCCATTCGCCACTCGTATGCAGTCGTGCATTGAAGAACACCAGGGCCAGTCGTCATTGTTCCTCCGTCGACCAGGTGATGTCAGCACTCCAGAACCCAACCCCGAGCCCATGCAACTGGAGAACTCCCGCTTGACGTCAGCTGAACGGCAGAGACTGCTGACCCAGAATCTCTGTCTCTACTGCGGTCTACCTGGGCATTACATCTCAGAATGCCCAGTCGGTCCTCCTCGACCCATGGTGAGTGCAATCATCCCTTCTCTCTCTAAGATGAAGCCACTCACCACAACTGTGAACCTTACTGCTGCTGGAATTTCCCTTTCAGTTACTGCCCTCCTCGATTCTGGGTCAGCCGGGAACTTCATCTCGGGAACCCTCTGCCGTCAGCTCAAGCTCCGCACGTCTGCAACTACGACGACCTACCAAGTCCAGTCGATAACGGGCAGACCACTCAGTCGGAGCCAGGTTAGTCGCTCCATGGGTCCCATCGGAGTGCAAGTCGGAATCCTCCACATGGAGTGACTACACCTGCTGGTTCTGGAGGAATCCACCGCTGACATCATCTTAGGGTGCCCGTGGTTAGAGCAGCACAACCCAGTCATCTCCTGGAAGACAGGAGAAGTCCTGAAGTGGGGCGACAGCTGCTTCCCGGACTGCTTCCCATCTCCACCGATTCGTCCCTATCCGCGTCCTCAAGATCTCCCTGTCTGTGCCACGTCCATCGAGAGTCCGGTAGAGAGACGATCGGTGGATGTCCCCTCCTGTTACGCCCCCTTCAGAGACGTCTTCTGTCCCCAACGGGCCTCCAAGCTGCCTCCCCATCGGCCATGGGACTGCGCCATCGATCTGCTGCCAGGTGAACCAGTGCCCAGGGGGAAAATCTATCCCCTCTCTCCAGGGATGGACTGGGGCTAAAAAAAGGCCCTGGATTTTCTCCCAAATAGGCCAATCATCCGGCCATTCGCCCCTAGCCTTGCGCAACAGACACTAGCCAGGATGTACTAAGCCACAATACTGTCACACTATCAGACAAGGTATTCATAACAAGTAACATCTCAAAACCAACGATGATAATAAAGTTGTGTTTATTAATGAAGCCTCAGCCTTCAAATAAAAAGAAAAAAATGTACGATGCCATTACATCTGCATTGAAAATAAAAAAAATGTCACTGGCTACAAAAACCCCACTTGTAATTATAAAACATATAGTTACTATAACTTATAACTATTCAAATATAATGAAAGCAAATTTAAAAGTGCAGTAGGAAAGCCTTATAAAACTAACTTTGTCATATTTGCTGAAACTGACCCTTTGTTCAAGTAGAACTACATGAAGCAGGTAGTTAAAAAAAATCTGGCTCCTCTGGTACGAACTACAGCCTGTAGTAGGATTTCCAAAAATCCACATCTCCCTCTTCAGTCAGGTGCACCCATCAGGGCTGTGGAAGGGGCGGGGGGGGGGGGGGTTCCAAGTATCTAACTGCGTGTCAATCACTGCTCATGCACACACATTCATTCTCCCCTGTGGGCGGAGGGGCTTAGGAGACCGTTTTGGGCTTTAGCGGATAGGGGGGAGGGACTGAGAAGTTGCCGATGTTCAAGTTTTTTGGCTAAGTCCTGGATCTTCACAATCCTACCTACAGCACCTTTAATGTTGGGGAAGTAAAAATGTCTTGAGAAGGGCACTATTCTCAGCAACTCTGTCTATTATGAGGTTATTGTCAAGGGACATGAGGATGTCCTTCTCTGTGGCCATTAACATGAATGTTTCCAGGTGTTCCTGAGAAGTTCTGCTCCTTAAGCGATTCTTAATGTACTTCAACACAGAGAAACTTCTCTCACAAGCTACCTGTGTCACAGGCAGAGTGAGAAGAAATTTGTAGCCTAAGCCAAGGATGTGATAGGCATCTGTCAGGAGGTTGTAACGTGTAAGAAGTTGGTAGCAACACACTGGGCATTCTTTGCAAGATTTGCAGGTACTGTTTTTTATTTCTGCCTCTTCCCAAACATCTGGGTCATCAACTGCTACCCTGACTTGGTACTCCCCAAGAACAGATTGTTTAAGACGTGGCCATTGGGCTGCCAGACACTTGAGCTCACTTTGCAAATTAGCAGGAGTTGCCCTGCTATCAAACCTGAGCAAGCATTTGCTCATCTCCTGAATTGCAGTATCAGGCAAGCCTGTTGAAGACACTTCTGTAAAGTTTCTTGGATCAAGGAGAGCCAAGTCCGCATATAGGGAACCATGGGTTAAAAAGCGCCTATGGATGCTCTCTGTGACTGTGTCCATCACCTGGTGATGAACTTGTGCTTCATAGCCACTGTTGGCATTTGTGAAGCTCTCATCACTTGCCTTCTCACCAGCCATCATCTTCATTTTTCTCCTCCTTTTCTCTGGAAGCATTTCCTCCAGTTCAAGGTCACAATCCTCTTCAGACAGTGTTGTATTTGCCCACAGAACAAAAACATCAGCAGCTTTCTTCACTGACTCAAAATCTCTTGACATTTTCTTCAGAGCATCTTCAGTGGTCAGAACCATTCGGTGAGCAGACAAGATGTCTACACCATGTGTCTGCAGGTATTTTGAGAGTGGTGTTGTGACTTCAAAAATCCTAAGGAAAAGCTGAGCAGTTAGAACTGTTTCATATCTCCTTAAACCCTCCAAGTACCCTTTTGCTTTGACACGCGCTGTTGTTTTCAGGTTTTCCTGGCTCTGACACCTGTCCAGTGTCCTGAGGACGTCAATGTAGACACACTGGTCTGGCTTTCCAAAGGACCCAAAATTCCTCTTCAAAGCAACATCCTTGGCCCACCACCTTGTTTCTCTGATAATGGAAATGCGCTTGTGTCGACTGTCCTGGCTTCCTTGCTCCCAAATATTCATCCTTTGGTGTGACTCACGAAAAAAGACAGTGATATCATTCAATAGTGAGAACAAAGATCCACTGGAGAGGGACACTTCAGTTGTGTCAGCCAGAACCAGGTTAAGCACATGTGCATAACACCATACATGCACTTGTTTTGGCGCTTTAGAGGACAACAGTGTGGAAAAACCTTTGTATTTCCTTGCATATTTGATGCACCATCAGTGGCATTACTGACGCAGTTGCTGATTTCCAAGTTACATTTTTCAATCACATCTGCAAGCATCTGAACAAAATATTGTCCAGTAGATGCTTCACATTTCACCACTGCAAAAAGCCTTTCCTGTACTGTGTCTTTGACATACCTCAGAACTATTGAGCACTGATCTTGGGATGTGATGTCTTGTGTTGTGTCAATCTGCACTGAAAACATCCCAGCTTCAGTAACCTCTTTTGCAATAGTCTCTTGAATTAACTGCTGCACTGTAGATATGACTTTCATTACAGTTGTTTTTGACAGAAATGTCACAACAGAACCTCGACCTTTAGCCTGGGTTTGATGCATCTTTCTGCTTTTTTCTATGCACTCTGTGAGATGTTCCTTCATGCATACATCATATTTCCCAAGAAGAATGATAAGCTCTAAAAAATTCCCATGATCAATGCTCATGTCATCCAGAGTGTAAGCTGCTTCAGACTGTGTCCCTCTGTAGCTAAGTCCTCTCTTGCCAATGACCTTAACTATGTCTACAATACGTTCCAACACCTGCCGTCTCTTCCGCACTTGATCTCTTTGGGCCACTACTTGGGGACCATGAAGCAGACTGGCTATATCAGCTTTTGATGCCCATAAAAAATAAGCTTCAGCACACAGCCTGTGCATGTTGCTCCTTTCATGCTCCTCTACTCGTTGACTGACATGCTTCCAGTCCTGCATTCCACTAATGAAGGGATTTGTTTCACCTGGCTTGGCAAATGCTAAACAAACTGTACAATATAACGTGTGATTCTCCTCACAGTATGTGAGCCATTTGCGGTTGGTACCATCTTTACAACTGAACACTCTCTGTAGAGACAGGTTTTTAGGCTTTTGCTGAGGGTGGTTTGCAAAAAATTGTTTCAGGCTGTGACTATCTGACTTGGGCCGTTTGAAATATTGTGATGTAGAGCATCCTGGGACGTCCTCACACTTCCCTGCACTCTCCCTGTCATCTTTTGTACAGCAACTATCTTCAATCTGAATAAAAAAATGATTTTAAAGATAGTTTATTCGCTTTTATTGATGCTATGTGCTGCTTTGTGTTAAAGAATTAGCATTGAATAACCTATTTAATATTTTGTCAATGTCATATTACACTTTGATTTATATTAAGGCTGTGAAATGATGAAAATGGCTAGAGCCTATTAATTTTGTCTGTGAAGCTTTCACAAACAACCAGAGGTGGACAAAGTACACAACTCCATTGCTTGAGTAAAAGTAAAAGTACTATTGGTTAAATATTACTCCATTACAAGTGAAAGTTGGAAAGATTTTTACTTAAGTAAAAGTACAGAAGTACTTGCTTTTAAAAGTACTTAAGTATCAAAAGTAAAAGTAAATGCAATATTTTATTATTGTTGCATTGTTGTATGAATGCATGCTGTTCCATCATGGTGGTTTAAGCCAGTTCTGCTCCATCTGACATGCTAGCATACCTTGAACTCATTTAAATACTTGCTTAAAAGTTACAAAGCTCTTATCAAAGTCAAAATCATGCTACAAAAGAAAGGTTTCAACATTGTGTTTATTTGATAGGATTATGTAAAAAAACATTTCTGAAAGGACTTCAGTTAACATTATTAGCCCAACTACGTTTTTGCATGCTCGTTTATGCGTTAGCGCTCTATCCACAAGGCTATGTAGCAACTTGGGTAAATCTATAAAAATCATTTGACCAACCATATTTCATACCAATGTTAATTTTGACAGTAAATTGTTATTTAGTTTTAGTCATAGTCTTTTGACTATAACATTTTAGGCATCTGAATTGTTTTAGTTTTAGTCTATAATAAGATTTTAGTAGAATTAGTAGAAATAAAATTCAGTACTTGTGGTCTGGCATCAGAGAGGCAGCTTTCTGTGTGCACTTTCGTGTCGTCGCACTTTTTCAGACTTATCCACGTCTGCTCTTCTTAATTTTAACTTTTAAGTATGACCATGTTTGCGGCAGTTCCCACTGCGTCCGGCTGCCTTCTATTTTGCCATCAATTGACAGGTGTTCAAAAAATACTTGGAAATCATTGAACTTCATGTGATCCTACAGGAGTGATTACTGATTACTTAAAAAAACATGAATCATCCACTGACTTTCAAAGCGGCTACGACTTTCTAATTCGAGGGCCTTGATAGAAATGTAGTGGAGTAAAAAGTAAGATATTTGTCTTTCAAATGTAGTGTAAGTAAAAGTCATAAGTTTCCAGAAAAAATACTACTCAAGGAAAGTACAGAAACTCAAAAAGTGTACTTAAGTACAGCACTCAAGTAAATGTACTTAGTTACTGTCCACCTCTGCAAACAACCACCAGGTCTTTGCCAATTCCACAATAATAAACACAAATATGAAAGACAAGGAAAAACTGCACTATGATGGAAGACAGACAGAAAGTGCAAGCTAGGATTTTTTGGTTAAACAAATTTAGTTGATTATTTAGCCTACTACTGGCACTTACCAGGACCTCTTGCTGGTGTGAAGTTAACTCTGTCTCTGTCTGTCCCTCCTCATCATGACCAGGCTGTGGAAGCTCAGGCTCAGCTTCCACTAGCTGGTCCTCTACAGTTTCACTCTGGCTAAGTGGTGTAGTACTGCTGGCAGCACTGCAACCAAAAAGCTCTGTGAGCTTTTTACACTTTCCTGCTTCAGTCTCAAGAGACTTGGCCCTCTTTTCTTTCAACTTTTCCCATCCACCTTTCTCCTTACGTTTTTTGGTAGCCATTCTGCCGGCGAAATCCGGGGACCAATCACAAACCGTCACAAACTGGCAAGGCCGACTCTTCTTCCTCAGTTTTTTTTTTTTTTTGCACGTAGCAGCAGCGATCGTATAAGTGCCCCCTGCTGTTGGCTGTTCATATTGCGTTATTAGACTTTTTTTTTTTTTTTTGCTGACGGCCGGCCGACGGCCCTCGGTTGGACGGCCGTTCTGGACTTTTCCAGAACGCACAGATTGTCAATCCGTCCCTGCCTCTCTCTCCCGGAGGAGAAGGCCATGGAGGAGTACATCAAGGAGGCGCTGGAGCAAGGCTACATCCGTCCATCCACCTCCCCTGCTGCTTCGAGTTTCTTCTTCGTGGCAAAGAAGGACGGAGGCTTGCGGCCTTGTATCGACTTCCGGTCACTTAACAACATTACAGTCAATTTCCGATACCCCCTTCCTCTCGTCCCAGCTGCCCTGGAACATCTCCGTGGTGCCACTGTGTTCACGAAGTTGGACCTCTGCAGCGCCTATAACCTCATCCGGATACGTGAGGGGGACGAGTGGAAGACCGCCTTTGTCACGCCCACTGGTCACTATGAATATCTTGTGATGCCATATGGACTCGCCAACGCCCCCTCCGTATTCCAGGACTTCATCCACGAGGTGCTCCGGGAGTGTCTCCACAGGTTCGTGCTGGTCTATATTGATGACATCTTGATCTACTCCCGGAGCATGGCCGACCATCGCCGTCACGTTGCGGAGGTCCTACAACGTCTGAGGAACTACCAGCTCTACCTCAAGGCCGAGAAGTGCTCCTTCCACCAGCCCTCTGTGCAGTTCCTCGGGTACAACATCGATCAAAGTGGCATCCGGATGGATGAGAGGAAGGTGGAAGCCATCCGGTCCTGGCCAACTCCCACTTCTGTGAAAGAACTGCAACGATTCCTGGGTTTCTCAAATTTCTACCGACGCTTCATTCAGAACTACAGCTCCATCGCCAGTCCCCTCACCAGCCTTCTCCGCAACAAGCCCAAGTCTCTGTCCTGGACCCCATCCGCCACCCAAGCCTTCCAGACCCTGAAGGAGGCCTTCACGGCAGCTCCCCTCCTGGTCCATCCTGATCCCGAGATTCCCTTTGTCGTGGAGGTGGACGCCTCCACCACCGGGGTGGGTGGGGTCCTATCTCAGCAGCAGGGGAACCCCAGCCGTCTCCATCCATGTGCCTTCTTCTCCCGCAAGCTCAGTCCGGCGGAGGTTAACTACGACATCGGCAACCGAGAGCTCCTTGCCATCAAGCTCGCACTGGAGGAGTGGAGGCACTGGTTAGAGGGCGCCAAACATCCGTTCCTTGTCCTTACTGATCATAAGAATCTGGGGTATCTCAGAGAGGCAAGACGACTTAACCCCCGACAGGCTCGCTGGGCACTCTTCTTCACGAGGTTCGACTTCCACATTTCCTACTGGCCAGGGGCCAAGAACATCAAGGCGGATGCCCTTTCCCGCATCCATGACCCAGAGGAACATTCCGAGGAAGAAAAGGAACCCATTCTCCCCACGAAGCTCTTCCTCAGTCCCATCACATGGTCAGAAGAGACCCTGCCCTCTACCAATGCCTCCACCAATGTGCCGCCGGGCTGTCCTCCGGGCTTGCAATACATCACTCGAGCACAACGCATCCCTCTTATTCACTCCTCGCACACATCACTGGGCACTGGTCACCCTGGGGTCAATGAAACCCTCTCGCTGCTACGCCAGCGCTTCTGGTGGCCACACATGCCAGCTGATGTCAGAAGGTACGTGCGGGGATGCCGGGAATGCGCCATGGCTAAAAGCCCTCGACACCTGCCAGCTGGGAAACTCCTGCCTCTGCCCGTTCCCAACCATCCGTGGTCACACCTAGGGGTGGACTTCATTACAGACCTGCCCAATTCTGAGAACTGTACCTGTATCCTCCTAGTGGTGGATCCCTTCCCACAGCCCTGGAGACCGCGGAAGCCATGTTTAACCACGTCTTCCGGTATTATGGCATTCCCGAAGACATCATATCTGACAGAGGTCCTCAATTAATTTCCAAGGTATGGAAGGCCTTCTTCGCACTCCTAGGTGTGACCGTAAGCCTCACGTCCGGATACCATCCTCAGACGAACGGGCAGACGGAAAGAAAGATCCAGGAGATTGGCCGTTTCCTCCGTACCTGTCACGGCCACCAGGACTCCTGGAACCAGTTCCTAGGATGGGCCGAGTATGCACAGAACTCACTTCGACAACCCACCACCGGCCTGACTCCGTTCCAGTGCGTACTCGGCTATCGGCCGCCCCTATTCCCCTGGTCTGGGGAACCCTCCGACGTCCCTGTGGTTGATTACTGGTTCCGGGAGAGTGAGAGGGTCTGGGACTCAGCCCATCATCAACTTCAACGGGCACTCTGCAGATGCAGGTTGACAGCCGACCTTCACCGCTCCGATGCTCCGACGTTCCAGGTGGGGCAGAAGGTCTGGCTGTCCACCCGGGACATCAGACTGTGTCTGCAGTGTAAGAAGTTGAGTCCCAGGTTCATTGGCCCCTTCAACATCCTGCAGCAGATCAATCCGGTGACGTATAAACTCCAATTACCCCCTCAGTACCGGATTCACCCCACTTTCCGCGTGTCTCTCCTAAAGCCTCACTACCCTTCCGTTTCTGTTTCCCCAGAGCCTGGCGTTACTCCGGAGCCTCCCCCTCCACTACTCGTTGACGACGGCGCAGCATATCAGGTCCAGGACATCTTGGACTCCTGACGTCGTGGTGGTCAACTCCAGTACCTGGTAGACTGGGCCCTGAAGAAAGATCTTGGGTACCCAGGCATGACATCCTTGACCCGAATCTACTGGAGACGTTCCACGCTACCCACCCTGATCGACCGGCACCTCGGGGTAGAGGTCGACCACCACTCAGGAGATGGCCGTGGAGGGGGGGGGGGGGGGGGGTAATGTTACAAGCACGCCAGGCTCCACCCTCTCACAACCACAACGATCCCAATCACCAGAATACTGAGCACACACACCTGCACGTCATCACCACAGAAATCATCACCTGCACTTAAGCCCCACGCTCACACTCAGTCACTGTCCGGTAACGTTTGCACATGACCCTACATGCTTGCTTCCTCGGACTCACCTGATAACCTACCTGATCTCCTACGAACCCTGAGTGTCTCCTCGTCTCGTCCTGTCTCCTGGTCCTCGTCTCCTTCGATCCATTGTTCCTGTGTTCAAGATCCTAGAAACGTATCGTATCACCAGCATATCCAGCATTAACCAGAAACTCTCACTCTGACTCTCACCGCACCTGCTCACTTCCTGGTTCAGCAATAAACTCTGCTTTCACCTGCCTTTGTTCTCCGTGTCACCTGTGTTTGTAACACATTCGCTCAGTTATGTCATTTTTAATTCAAAGATGACATTATTTGAGATGTCTTTGTTATGACAACTTGACATTACCAAGACAACATAACCTGTCATAAATCTGTCATAAACATGACATAGCATTTTCCTTATCAAACTTAAGAAACTACTTAGCTTTATGGGTTAACATTAAATTGTCATGTGGTTGGTTTTGATGTTGACCATTAGGCCATTATAATTTCATGAATTTTTTTCAGTGATACAAGTTGAATTTGTCATTAAAATGTTATGAAGTGTTAATACTCTGTCATATTATTTTATAACCGCGTCTTGACAAATGAAGCAATCACCAACACAGCGGTTACACATTCAATAACAGACAAGGACACATGGCAAACATGAGGGCTTAAATACACATGGACTAATGACAAGACAAGTGACACCTGTGAACAGTGATAAGACAATGAACTAATGACATGACAAGAACACATGGCAGGATCACATGAGGGCAAGGGAATCACATGACAAACCAGGAAACAAGACAGTGAACATGGCAAACTGAGAAACATGATAGTGAACATGATACGTTCCAGATAAGTTTTTTTTTCTGTACAACCAAGGGTTGGTGAGTAACTCAAAAGAACCTTAAATACCAGTACAAATTAGTTTTTCCTCTGCGCCGCCAGAGAAGAGTTATCAGACAGCTGTAGGGTTTGGTTAACTAAGTTATCCTCTAAAAAGTTTGTTTTAGAGATGAGTTACCCTCTGTTTCAGACAGGGAAGATTAGCATTGAGCTAATAGTGGTTTAAGCCTCTGTGTTCAGGCAGGGAAGATTAGCATACAGGCACATTTTTGCGTTGTCCTCTGTTTTTTGCGAAGGAAAGTTAACAATAGTTGATCTGTGTTAACAAGTCTGTTGATCAGAGAAGTTTTAGTATTTTGATTGTGTGGTAACAAAGAAACTCACAAAAATGTTTAGAAAGAATGCTAGTGTAACAGACTTTATTTGATCCTGTCATGATGTATTAATCTGGTACGTTCTGGCACTCGTTGTGTATATATGTGCAATGTATTTTTCCCTCAGGGCTTGCCATATATAGGTTTGTGTATGCGCACTTTTGTACTTGAGTGTCGCTGGTTTTTGAGACGGGTTATCACATATGTGACAGAGAATAAAGTGAAGCAAAGTTCGGACGACTATCGTTGATTGTATTCTTAGTTCTAAGTATTTTAGGCGAACCTTGCATGAACGCTCGGTCACACTAGACTCAATCACACAACTGAAAAAGGTGGTCTCGCAGCTCCTTTGTGGATAGACAATGAATTCAAATCACAGTTAGGAGTGCAGATGAATTTAATTGTCACAGAAAAAGTTAGGAAAGAACTAACGCAGAAATATGAGATCCATCCAGACAAGATTTGGTCGATTGATGAATGTAAAAAAGTTTTAGGAGCATGTTTTCGCAAGAACAATGTGAAAGGCATGATTTGTTGTCACAGCGAATTTGGTTTAGCGCTAGCTAGACAACAGTCTCAGAACATCTCAGAGCTAGAGAAACAGAACAAAGAACTCTGTGCCAGAGTAGCATCTTTGACTAAGAAATTGCACCGCAACAAAGCGGCAGAGAAATCTGATGTGAATGAAGTTAGTCAGCCCTATAACGCTTATCCTGACTTGCACGCTTTCTTTGAAACAGATGTAGCCATTCAATCAGTATCTGATGTGCCTGTTGATTCAGTGAAGGTATGTGGCGCTAGGAGAAGGTCTCAAGGAATTGAGGGAATTGAAAGTATTTCTCAAAATTCTGTTGTCCAAGTTTAGAACTGTTGCAAAAGCGCTAGGACCTAGAGATATAGAAAGATTATCCCAGAGCTTGCCCTCAGCACGTACACATTTTTCTGAATTTAGAAGGACATTGTTATGCAAAATGCGTCTCTACGACATGTCGTTAACAGAAGTCACACAGCTAATGTCACATATTATAACTGAATCTGAATTCAAAAGTTTTGAGTCTGCTGTTACTTCTGAACTACAACATGCCAGTAAAGGCGATTTGAGAGAAGGTGTTTTGAAAATTCTAAAGAATATCATGGGACCCAAAATAGACTGGTCCAGAATCACTTACTGTGTGCGAAGGAAAGAAGAAACTGTGAGTGAATTCACTGAAAGATTTTGTCAGTCAGCTGTAACTCATAGTTGGATAGTTGATAATTCTGAATGTGTGCTAGATGATCAGGGAGCTTTTGTTCGCGTCTGGTCAGATGGTCGTTTAGCTGATTACAGAAAAGAATTGCCATTCCTTTTAGCTGAGTACAGAAAAGAATTGCCATTCCTTGATCTACCTTGGTCTAACAGTAACCTAGAAAGGTTAGCTGTATGGGAAAGGGATGCTGATGTTAAGGCAAAAGTGAGAGTAGCAGCAGCTACGTTCAGCACAAGGAATCCAGAAAACAGATGGCCTAAGAGAGAAGGCAAATGTAACTACTGTGAAAAATCAGGGCACTGGGAGAAAGAGTGTAGGAAGAAGTTGCGAGATAGTAAAATAAATACTTTGCATAATTCTGTTCCTTCTCAGCCGGCCTACAACCCTGAAATAGTTCATCCAGGATACACTGAAACTTCAGGACAGCTTACTCAGGCTCTTCTAAGCACATAAAAGAACAGGCAAACAACTGATTGTTGGGATTGTGAGTAGCTATCTTTCCCCAGTAATCCATCACAATGACCAAAGAATTGTTGTGGAAGGTAGCATACAAGAGAACGAGATTGACTTTTTGCTTGATACAGGTGCAGAAATTACCGTAATTCCTAAAAAATTGGCTGAAGATTTAAACATTCCGTACAAGAAAACTGAAGTTTAACTGGTGTAATAGGTGAAGATTCAGAAAATAGATCTATTACACAAGATCGAGCAGCTTCCGTCAGAGCTATACCTCTGCCTAATACAATTAAAACACTGCAATCCTTTTTAGGAACAGTAGGTTACTGTAGACCTTGGATTGAAGATTATGCCTCAATTGCACAGCCTCTCTAGGACTTGTTGAAAGGCCAAGTTAAAGATTCTGATATTGTTTGTATGGAAGAAATTAAGCTCAAATCTTTCAATGATTTGAAGAGAGCACTATGTCAAGCACCAGCATTAGGAATTGCTCAATCTGATAGGCCTTTTGTACTTTATGTACATGAACACTTAGGCTTCATGACTGCATGTCTAATGCAAGACGCCCAATTCATTACTATTCTGGTAAACTTGACATAGTCGCTCAAGGGATGGGCCCTTGTCTTAGAGCAGTGCAGGCAGTTTATCTAGCCCTTCAGGTTTCATCAGGAATGGTGTTAGGACAGACGATAAATGTAAGATGCCAACATGAAGTGTCAGCACTAATGAATCAAGCAAAAGTCACTTGTGTCACCTCCTCTCGTTGGGGAAATTGGTTAACGACCCTCACAGCCCCGAACATTGTTCTACAGCGTGCACCAGTCACAAACCCATCCTCATGTATGTTTTCTGCAATGACTGAAGTTTTGTTAGAGGATGAAATGACTCATGATTGTGTTACGCTTACATATGCAGCTAAGAGTGAAATAGCAGAAACTCCCATTGAGAATGCTGCAGAATTGGAGTTGTTTGTTGATGGTTCAGCTCAAGTGATTGAAGGTAACATTACAGCAGCTGCAGTTTTGTGTCAGGGAAGGAAAACCTGGACTCATGTGTCACACTGTAAAGTTGTTCCCCCACCAACAGGGATAGGATAGGACATACAGAGCAGTGAGGAGCCCAGGAAAGAACCGAATGCAATAGGCATCGGGGGCCAATCCTGCATTGAAGATTCCCTCATAGGCCTTCCCACACTAGTCCATCCTTACCTCACTGTTCTTTAGGAGTTGCAGAAATTAAGGAATAGGGAAAGAAGGAACAACAATAGCAGACTCAGATTGAACAGATGAGACAACCCTAATGTTTACTGTATTTTAGAACAAATACTGCTCTGTTGTCTTTTGCTTTGTTTCTTACTCTGTGCAGATACGACTTGATGGCTGTCCCCAGACCCATATGCACAGACACTCATCTGCGTATGAAGCCACAGTCTGAAGGACAACTAGACCCACTACAGAGCCAACTGTCACAAAGAAGAAAAAAAAGCAACGTAGAGAATCACCTTTGGGAACTTCAGTCATCCATCAACATGATCAAGATTGCCTTGCTACTAATCATCATGGACATCGCACAAAGAGTCCCAGATAGCAGACCAACACTGAATCATCGTTGAATCAATGTTAATGCATCAACTAAAATATCATTGAATCAATGTTGAAATTTAACATGGATTTTTCATCAGGTTTGCACCCTGAAATAATGTTATTTCAATGATGAAAAATAGATCAAGTTGGGCTTAAAATCACTATTTTTTCAACTACAATTAAATCACTTATTTAACACTGAATCAACATACAAACACTATAAAATCAATCTTGCTTTATGTACAGCAGGATTCTATGCCAGTTCATTTTCATGTATGGCGGCAATTGATATGATTTTGTATCAAAACGTCACTCAAAGTAAACAGCATCCTTCAGTTTACATGCAAATTTATTTATTTATGCCCCCACAGTTTCAACAGGAAATCTCACATTTTTAAAACAATTATATCTGAATTTATAACACAAGTGAAAAACATGACAACCTTGCAAAACGGAAGAACATACAAATGGAAACTCGTCAATAAAGACAGAAATGGGACAGTACTACTGAAAGAAAAAAGGTAGAAGAAAGAATGAAATACTCTGAATACTCTAAACTCAGGGGTTTCCACCACGACCATTGCCCCAAAGCCTTTCAGGGGCGTAACGGAGCCATTTTTGCACCGCCCCAGCAAAGATAAACTCTGATGCCTCCTTTTTACCAGCATTCACTTGTAATGCACCTAAAACAACAAGATGTTAGTAAATATTTGGAAATGTGACTAATTATACATTATAAATATACTACAAAATGAAGTGAAACTTGAAATGTGATCAAAATATTTACATTCCAGTTAAAACACGCTGAATTTAAATTCAAGACTATTTAATACATTTTAGTATAGATTTTTCACTTTAAAGCACCTGCAGACACACAGGAGGAATTAATGGAAAAGCAAGGTGAAAATATCTTCAAATATCGATCTGGTTTTATCTAATATTAATACTGTATTTAATAGTAAATAAACAAATAAAGTGTGGAAGTGAAACAAGTAAATTAATGATCAAGTAGCTAAATTAATAAAGAGGAGCTGGATAGGCTACAGTGGTTTGGAAGAGATTATCCATTTTACAACACAAACTGGCAGCGCAGCAGTTTTCTAAATTTCTGCAGTTTGATATAACATTAGCTGCCTACAGAACTTAAAGATCTCACTCTTCTTTCGTTTTCTTTCTTGCTGCATTAAAGATCAAATTGGAATTCTGTAATTGTGGACGCCCCTCGTGAGCTAATCACACAGGCACAGCTGAAGCAGAGCTATGAACTGATTGTCCTATTTCTCCTCACCACGTCACAGGGCAATCAGTTCTAGCTCTGCTTCAGCTGTGCGATACCCGCATGAGGGGCGACCAGAAGAACTGACATGCCAGAAATTCATCCGACCGTCCGATCGCCTCTTGTTTCTCCCTGTACACGGAACAAATATGGGATGATTTTAGTATCAAAATGATTAATAAATGCACGCACAATTATCCATGAACTTGATACATTTTGTTGATATTTTCACTGTCCACAAACAAATGCCTTTCAACTTGTGTGTGCTAAATACAGAATTACATGAATGTGCAGCATTTTGTACAAATAGACATAATTGTGAATGCAAAACTTCGATTTTGTATTAATGTTGGTCAGAATCTGTGCGTGCAACAAGTAAGATGTGCTTTTGCGGGTCCGGTGCCGTGCATGCATTCATTTACTCTTTTGTGAGTCGATCCTATTGTCTCAAAATCTAAATGAATGAAATAGGATTGACTCACAAACGAGTCAATGAATGCATGCACGGCACCGGATACACAGATGCACATATTACTCGTTGCACGCACAGATGAATAATTTTGATTCTAAAATCATGCGAACACTTCACAAAAAACGACGCACGACAGAGATGAAAATCAGCTGGAATCAACTGGTTCATCCCATTGAGTTAAATTTATGGTAGGAGTTCTTTATTAATCCACACACTCGTTGGTAGAGATTCATCCTTTGAGGATAATGAATGTGCTCACATTTCACAGAAATGTACCCAGTTGTTTTGGATTTGCTTTAACATGTTGAATGATGGGACAGATAGATTGACAGTAGCATCACCAGTGGAGAATTAAGATGACCAAAAATTTACTTTGATCCAATATTATTTAGCATAGAATTTTCAACATTGGTCCATTACTTAGCATTGACATTTCAACCTCAACCAAATTAATGATTTTGATGGAATTTCAACATTGACTCAATGTCACAATGCTATCTGGGTGTAGACTCCAGAAACAACATATTTTTAGAGCTGATGAACATGTCAAGAAACGCCTTGTTTGCAGGAAAGAACATTTGCATGCCAAACCCGCCTTCAGTAGCAGCAGGAATCTCATGGGTGGCACACCCTATCTCCAATTGTGACACATGTACCTTTTTCGGAGTTCATAGCAGCGGAATAGACAACAAGAGTACATGTCACAACATCACAACTCCTCCAGCTTCTCCGTGTTGCATTCCTGGATTACCATCCTGCAACCTAACTTCAGCTACTCCCATCATGACAGACTTACTCTTACCAATTCATTTCCTTGGTGTGTGGAAAATTATGCTCCAGCCTCGACTCCATTGGGTGAAATTCCTTGTGAACGTTGCCACCTTGTGGCCGAAATGAAAACAGAATCCCATGTGGACATTACTCCATCAGCAGGTAGAGAGGAAAAGGACTTAGAAAGGTGTCTCAAAAGAACACAATCTCTCCAGAAACTTTTCGCACTGAATCAGTGGTGTATGATTCCTCCACCGACTGGCACCTTTTGGCTATGTGGAACTTCTGTCTACAACATCTTACTCAGCCAATTCAATGGCAGGTGCACCCTGGTTTATGTTCTACCGGCTATCAAAGAAAATACACACTCCACCCCAAGCTCTCCACAGCTACATAATTCAGCTCCTACCACAAACAAAGAAGATGGCTACATTCAAGGACTCACTTGTGCACAAACATGGTGGTCAAGAACTCTCGGAGCATTAATCCCATTTTATGGTGTCATGCAGGCCCTTGATCAAGTCAGAAGCTTATCGAATTCTGTACAGAAACTGGCCAATGATACAGCTTTGGCCCTGGGTAACATCACTGACACTCTCGCTTCGCACAAGATAATGATTTTACAGAACAGAGTGGCCTTGGATTACATTCTTGCAACACAACCCTTATGAAAATTAACCATGGTTTTATTGTAGTAAAAATGTAGTAACCATGGTTTTTTGGCTAATTGAATACCATTTATATAACTACAGTTTTACCAAAAATACCATGGTTAAACTATGGTTAGAGAAGCAAAACCATGGTTAATTTGTGGTTACCATGGTTTTACTACAATAACCATGGTTTTTTGGTTTTATTTGTAGTAAAACCATGGTTTATTTTCGTAAGGGAAGGAGGAGCATGTGGCTGTGGATCAAGGAAATAGCAATTCTGCTGTTGACTTTCCTACTGATGTACTATCTATTGCCCCGTTTCCACCGAAATTACCCAGAACAATTTGTATCAGGAACTTTTTTTACAGGAACTTTTTCCCCCCAGACCTGCTGCTGTCTGCATTTCCACTGCGGTCTAAAGTACCTGGAAGATTAGACAGATTAGTCCAGAGACATGGGACTGCGCGCGACTGCTCCTCCAGTCAGAGACGAACAGGAATCACTTTTGCGTGACACTGTCTGCAACAAAAACAAGTAGAGGAGATGCAGCAGCGCTGCTTTTGCTAGTTATGTATTGGTTTACTAAAGCTGTAATTAACAAAATGGCGAAAAGAGACAAGCACTGATACTAAAGCGTATTCTGAAAGCTCGTAAAGCTAGATTTAAAATAAGACAACGCATGTTATTATCAGCTATTATGGTTATTGACCATGTGATTGCTGAGATGAACACGCACCATCACGAACCTCGCAAGACTTTTAAAAATGGTGGTTGAAATAAAATGCTGCGTGAGCTCAACCAATCAGCATGTTCAGCGCCCAAGCAGGGCTCTACATAGTGACCATTTTGGGCGCATTTGCGCCTGAAAATTACTGTGTGCGACTAAAATATTTAGGCACACCGGTGCGAGTGAACCGATCAAGTCTCATGAACAGATGTATAATACAATCAGAATAAAAACTACAAACACTGAATGACTGAGCAACTGTTACGTTTCGTGCTGCAATCAACTGCTTTTCATGCCTTCTGTCAGCGGAGCATGTGCAAAAAACGTGTGCGACTGACTAACACTTCACAGATTGAAACCACGGTCTATGGGTGAAACGGGCGTGACGCGGCCATTAGGGTTGGGAACCGAGAACCGGTTCTTATGCAGAACCGAAACTGATTTTTGAAAAATACCAGAACCGCGCGAAATTCCTAAGTTTCGGTTCCGAAAACGGTTCTGGTGCAATGTGTGTGCGAAGCGCTGGAAGCGTATCCGAGTGACAGCCAGTGTTGCCAAGTCCGTGGTTTTCCCGCTTTCCCGTTTTCCACTGTTGCCGCGGGCTGTGTTTCATGTCCGCGGGTTGAAGCGATTGTGCTATTGTGCGGGTTTTTTTGTGAAAACCTGGCAACCCTGGCTCATCTCATCATGAATATTAATTACTGCCGCTTCCAGGAGTGCAACGCAGTTCAGCCTGAAAGCCCTCGCGCTACACATTTACGGTTTTGCGTCAGATATTTTCTCGTTAACCACCAGCATGGCGAAGAGAAAGTCACAGGTATGGATTCATTTCCAAAGAATGAATGATAATGAAGCAAAATGTAACACGTGAAAAGTTAATAACATGCAAAGGAGGCTGCACTAGCAATTTGACAAAACATTTGCTACAGCAGAGAGTGCCACAGGCTTATACCAGATTTATAGTGAAAGGCCTATATATATAATGTCAACCGTTGAGTGACCATGGTTTAGGTAACCGTTTAGGCACAATTACCTTTGTAATGCTGAATTGCAATTTATTATTTACAAGTTCACTGAATAACTGAATTACTATTAAATTAATATACAACTAATTAATAAATATAACTAATAAATATATTTTATAACTTGGTTTTATTCAGAGACAGAGAGATAAAATGTAAATAAGACAATTTCAGAGGTGTTCATTTGAAAAAAAAAATTGTTGCAAGAATGGCTTAATTAATACTGTAATATATGTACAGTACAGGACTTTTTTGACATTGCCAACCTGTAAATAAATTTTAGAGCAAGTAATAAACACAAAATGGATTGTTTGAGTTGCGTATTGTGCCTTTTTCCTTTACCACTATTTGTTTAATAATTTTAATGGAACCGGAATCGGAACCGGAATCGTTAGGCGGAACCGGAACCGGAAAATTTCTCACGATTCCCAACCCTAGCGGCCATGCACTTACCAGACGCCTCGCGCTGTTTCTTTGCAGCCAAAATTAACTGATTTAATTAGATTGGTAACAGTCTGGCTGTGTCTTATTGCTCTAACTGAATTTATTGTTTAAATTAACATTTTAAAAACAACGTTTCTATTTTAACTGAAGAAATTGACAAAAGATGATGCATACATTTAATAAGATTAGAAAACATTGCTCTTATAATGGTAAAAATGCCCCTGGACATTAATTTAAAGGGACAAAGATCATCCTGTAATGGGAAAGTTATAACTGGAATGCGTATTATTGATCAGAAAGTGCTCCTAAATTTTTGACTGTGCTCCTAATTTTTTTTACCCGGAACTTCATTTAGACCCTGCGGTCGAAACACACAGAGTACCAGCCCAAGGTTCCTAGTTCCTCTGGAAAGTTCCTGCCGTGGAAACGCAGCTTATGTGTCCACAGTATCAAGTGGTTTATTAAGCAAGTGACTCACAAGGAAAGGACTGTTCCAACCACAAAAGAATATTACCCGTAATGAACTACACAGACCCTAGTGGCATGTTTGTTTCTTTGGCAGCATGTCATTCGTCACTACAGACAATCAACACAGAGCAAGTGATATGTGCCTGTAACTTTTTCCAAGTTACATGACTAGAAGATGGGGTTTATGTTAACAAACATAAGCTACAGAATGGACTGATGAAGGTTTAAATTTGTATTTTGTGAGAGCTATTAGAACTCTCAAAGGGGGGACTGTAAGATTACAAATTTATAAATTGTTATACATAGGTTCCAATGTAATAGAAGATAACTGAAAACATTATCCATATTGTGTTTTACATTTTGAAGTAAACTCAGGTAAAGTCAGGAAGATTAAGTGTTTGAGACGTTAAAAGTATTTTGTCTTGATGCACTTCCTGACCATTTAGCATAACAAGCTCAGAGCACAATATCGTTTGGCTGATTGGATTAGCATCTATACATTTGAATGACACTGTTATGCTGATTGAATCAGGACTGATGACAGGAATAATTGGGGTGTGTCCCTTTCTCCTATACAACATTTGCATTGTATTGTTCAGAGTGTCTCCTCCCCTGCTATATAATCCCTCCTCCTGAAATGTAAATAAGTTACAGTGTTTTGTACTGTTAGTTAGACTTGATGACCTACAGCCGAAAGACAGCACAAGTTCCAAATAAAGAATCCTGCTGAAAATACATCCAAGTTCTCCTGGTCTCTGCTTCAAGGAACAAAAGAAGTTCACAACAACACCATCATAATGGCGTACACCTAACCAGTGTGCTGCCCCTCTATCATTTTGAGTACATACGCCATAGTTTAGGTCAAGAAAAATATTCATGACACTGTTATAAAATAATTCGACAGTATTGACACTTAATGACATTTTAATGACAAATTCAATTTGTACCACTGAAAAATAAGTGGTCATAAAAAATGTATGACATTATAATGGCCTCATGACAGCCAACGTCAAAGCCAACCACATGACAGTTTAATGTTAACCCATAAAGCTAAGTCGTTTCATAAGTTTGATAATTAATCTGCTATGTCATGTTTATGACAGGTTATGTTGTCTTGGTAATGTCAAGTTGTCATAACTAAGACATTTCAAATAATGTCATCTTTGCTTTAAAATTGAGATAATTGAGCGAATGACCCTTAATGACAGTTGTCATAAACATGCATACAAACTCCTTCATATTCATGACATGTGTCATGTCAGTCTTATGCACACCCCTTCAAGTAAAGTGCTACCGGATCGTCTTTACCAAGTTTGACCAAGTTGACCAAGTATTTAAAAAAACATAGTCTGCAATTTTCAAAAGATTCACATTTAATTCCAAATCGGCCAACTTCCTGTTGGTCGGAGATAATAATAGTAATTTAGAAAATTGTGAAGCTAGATGAAAACAATATATGTACCAAGTTTGGTGAGTGTAACCTCAAAAACACTTGAAGAATGTAAGGTTTGATGTGTTAACATGGCAACACTATTTAAGATATCAAGAACCCTTTGACAGTTTTCCATCAGCCGTGTCTTGATATAATTCTGAGCAAATTTCAAGGCCTGTTGTAAGTGACACACTTCCTGCTGCCAGCTGGTGGCGCTACGACTGTGATCTACAATAGCACCATCCATGTGATCAGCCCTCATGAGAAAACATACGACACCATATATATAATATATGGATATATATGCATATACATACATATATATATATAATATATAAGACTCTTCCAGTTTCCCAGTTTTGTCATTAATATAATCCATCGCCATGGCAACACCATTTAAGATATCAAAAATCTGTTCGCAGTTTAGCATCTTTAATGTCTTGGAATCATCTTTACCAAGTTTGGTGAGAATCGCATGAATCCCCTTGGAGGAACATAGTCTGCACTTTTTAGAAGATTCACATTCAATTCCAAAATGGCCGACTAGGTCGGAGCTAATGACTGTAGTTCTGAAAATTCTCCAGCTTGATGAAAACAGTATATGTACCAAGTTTGGTGACTGTAACCAAACACAACCGGTATCAACACTATTTAAGACATTCTTTGTCAGTTTTACACCAGCTGAGTCTTGACATTATTCTGACCAGGTCTGAAGTGATTTGGGTAAATATAAGTGACTGTGATTTGCAATAGTCACATGATCCATGTGATCAGCCCATGTGACCAAACATACAGCTCAAGTCTGATCTAAATCACTCAACACATGCAGAAGATATGAGACAGTTTCGTTTATGCCAAACTTTCAGTGCTTCGGCTCCAATAAATAAACTTGATTTTCTTATTATTGTCAATGTTGAAAACAGTTTTTGCTGTTTCATATTTTTGTAGAAAAAACATGATACATTGTTTTTAGGATTATTTGATGATTTAGAAATTTCTAAAGAACAGCATTTATTTAAAATTAGATTTTTTTGTAACATTATAAATGTCTTTACTGTCATGTTTGGTCAATTTAATAATAATAAGGTTCTATATGGCACCAAAAATGGTTCTTGGCTCGTAATCATAGGGGAACCTTTTTTAGTGCTATATAGCACCAATTTTGGTGCTTCAGTGGTGCTTCCGCGGTTCTTCCGCGGTTCTTCAGAGGTTCTTTAGGGGTTCTTTGCTATATAGCACCTCTGAAGAACCACTGAAGCACCAAAATTGGTGCTATATAGCACTAAAAAAGGTTCCCCTATGATTACGAGCCAAGAACCATTTTTGGTGCCATATAGAACCTTTTTTTTTTAGAGTGATTGATAATAATCAGAAAACTAATTTCAACACTGATAATAATCATAAATGTGTGTTAATCATCAGATCCTCATATGAGAGTGATTAGTGAAGGGTCATGTGACTCTGAAGACTGGAGTAATGATGATAAATCACAGGAATAAATGACACTTGACTATATATTCACACAGAGAACAGATGATCTACACTGGAGGAATATCACAGTTTTACTGTACAAATATATTCATCTAACATTTAACAAAAACATAATTATTACAAACTTTTGGCCATGTGGGCAAACACGTTAAACTTAATAAAGACAGTTATCTTAGCATTTATTTACAAAAGAAGCACATTGATATAAGAGTATAAAATGCTTATAATGTGATTAATATGAGAGCTGGAGGACTGTGTTACACACACTCATGGGCATCCGGCTCGAGTCCCGTTCCCATCATCCCTGCTCCACTGTCTTCTCTACACACACTCATGGGCATCCGGCTCGAGTCCCGTTCCCATCATCCCTGCTCCACTGTCCTCTCTATACTGTAAAAAATCCAACTCACAAAAATGTAGGCTAATGATTATGTTTGAGTTAACTGGACAATTAAATGCAAAAAAGTTGGCTTAACCAGTGAAAAGAAGTTGGTTCAACAATTGTTGGACCAACCTAGTATTAATTGTAAATTCGATTTGTAATTGCAAGTTAACAAGCATACAAGTTGCAACAAGTTAACAATGCATTCTGGGTGCATCATGCAAAACTCATCCATGGTTCCCAGCATGCATTGCAGCATATAGCATGTCACCATTGTTGAGATTCATATGCTGATTC
>NC_137111.1:2230779-2233279 GCF_949357685.1 Gobio gobio
AAGGGACCTAAAGAAGGTTCTAGGGGTCCTCCAGAAGGTTCTAAGGGGTGGTTCTAAGGGGTCCACAGAAGGTTCTAAAGGGTCCTCCAGAAAGTTCTAATGGGTCCTCCAGAAGGTTCTAAGGGGTCCTCCAGAAGGTTCTAAGGGACCTCAAGAAGGTTCTAGGGGGTCCTCCAGAAGGTTCTAATGGGTCCTCCAGAAGGTTCTATGGGGTCCTCCAGAAGGTCTAAGGGGTTCCCAGAAGGTTCTAAAGGGTCCTCCAGAAGGTTCTAATGGCTCCTCCAGAAGGTTCTAATGGCTCCTCCAAAAGGTTCTAAAGGACCTCCAGAAGATTCTAAGGGACCTCCAGAAGGTTCTAAGGGGTGGTTCTAAGAGGTCCCCAGAAGGTTCTTAGGGATCCTTCAGAAGGTTCTAAGGGGTCCCCAGAAGGTTCTAAGGGGTCCTCAGAAGGCTCTAAGGGTCCTTCAGAAGGTTCTAAGGGGACCCCAGAAGGTTCTAAGGGTCCTTCAGAAGGTCCTAAGGGATGCTTCAGAAGGTTCTAAGGGTCCCCAGAAAGTTCTAAGGGGTGGTTCTAAGGGGTCCCCAGAAGGTTCTTAGGGATCCTTCAGAAGGTTCTAAGGGGTCCCCAGAAGGTTCTAAGGGGTCCTCAGAAGGCTCTAAGGGTCCTTCAGAAGGTTCTAAGGGGACCCCAGAAGGTTCTAAGGGTCCTTCAGAAGGTTCTAAGGGATGCTTCAGAAGGTTCTAAGGGGTCCCCAGAAAGTTCTAAGGGGTGGTTCTAAGGGGTCCCCAGAAGGTTCTTAGGGATCCTTCAGAAGGTTCTAAGGGGTCCCCAGAAGGTTCTAAGGGGTCCTCAGAAGGCTCTAAGGGGTCCCCAGAAGGTTCTAAGGGGACCCCAGAAGGTTCTAAGGGTCCTTCAGAAGGTTCTAAGGGGACCCCAGAAGGTTCTAAGGGTCCTTCAGAAGGTTCTAAGGGGTCCCCAGAACGTTCTAAGGGGTCCTCAGAAGGTTCTAAGGGGACCCCAGAAGGTTCTAAGGGTCCTTCAGAAGGTTCTAAGGGATGCTTCAGAAGGTTCTAAGGGGTCCCCAGAAGGTTCTAAGGGGTCCCCAGAAGGTTCTAAGGGTCCTTCAGAAGGTTCTAAGGGGACCCCAGAAGGTTCTAAGGGTCCTTCAGAAGGTTCTAAGGGGTCCCCAGAACGTTCAAAGGGGTCCTCAGAAGGTTGTAAGGGGTGGTTTACGGGGTCCTCCAGAAAATTTCAGAGAATTAAGACAAAGCAAAAATGTGTAAAGTCTACCGAACATTCTAACATTTCTAACGGTTTCTCTCCTTATTCACCGTATACACACTTTCCAGAATTGTAGATGTTTTTCGTCAGTTTCTCTCACTATAGTCCCTTTATCTGGCTCTCTGTGGTCGTGAGGCAGTATGTTTAATGCAGGACGAAAGCTGCTTACATACATTTAATGTGAAAGTTGCTTATCTACATCACTTTTAACTGAAAATGTTCTTCTTCAGGTTTATACACCCAACACCAATAGCCAATTTGAGTTTAGAAACAATATGTTGTATTTATAATGTCACACTATTTATCAAACAGTCTAAATGATTTTTATACATAACATATAGCTGTATTTTAGGATGGGGGTCCCTCATAGAGGTTCATCATATTTGGGGGTCCTTGGCATCATAAAGTTTGAAACCCCTGGCCCAGTCCATGACCGTTAAAGACCCGTTTAAGACCAATTACAGACAATGTAAGAAATACATTTAAGAGAAATCTTCAGAAATCTTGTGATTTTATGATTAAAACAAGAGCAAATATCTGCCAATGTGTTCATAAATATCTACTTAATTCAAATGTGAGTAATGTTCATACCCAATGACAGATATTAGTTCTTGTTTTAATCATAAACTCTCTTCATTTTGTTCAATTTCTCAGATAACGACTTCATTTTGCATCTCATTAAATGTGTCCTGATTGAAGGATGTTTAGATGTTTGCACTGGGAAACTAAACTCAATCTTTTGCAGTTCATGTAATAAATGTAGAGCCCTATGAACTGAGCTTTATAGTTTATAGTGTTTTTATTTCTCTGGCCTTTATTGGTCAGATGTGACTCTTGATCATCTTCTGAACACAAATGAAGAGATTCTGCCATTCTGATCCAATGCAAGACTTTGTCACGGTCAGATTACGGCTTGAAGACCCACAGAAACTGTTCTTTTGAAAGATGATTGTGTTTGGAGTCCATGTTTTATTTGTGATTGTAACGCAATGAAACGACAATGTGTGCGACTGAACTTGTGCCCAGGACAGCCACACAAACAACATCTCTAAATGCAGAAGAAACGACTGTTCGATTGTTGAGTTTTTATTGGAAATCACATGAAGAAGGAATGCATAATAAAATCTGTCCCAATCTCTCGTTCATCTCTGGTCCAGCACTTCAGTCTCATCATTCAGAAATCATCTCAGTGAAACATGGACATGATCAACTACAAAC
>NC_137111.1:2240779-2285779 GCF_949357685.1 Gobio gobio
TTGAAATCGTCATCACTATGTAAGTCGTTATTTAGGGTTTTTTTGCGCACAGAAACTATTCTCGTCTTCATAAAGTTATTGTAGAGCCGCTGTAGTGAGATGGACTTTGTAACTTTAGTCTTTAGTGTCTTTTAAGGGTCTTGAGAGTGTAAGTTGAGCCAATGGAGGCCTTTCTCAGCATCAGCTTTACACTAAAATATCTTCATTTGTGTCTGAAGATGAACGGAGGTCTGACGGGTGTCCAACCACATGAGGCTCAGTCATTAATGACACAATTTACATTTTTGGCTGAACTGACCCGTTAAGTTGGCTTGAAAAAGTATAGCCAGAAAGTTTGAAAAGTTTGAAATAGTTTAAAATAGCTTGAGTTTTAGTTAGTAGTTTAGACCTGCTATGTGGTTGCTAGGGTACTCAGGTGGTTGCTAGGGTGGTTGCTATGCGGTTGCTAAGGTACTTGGGGTGGTTGCTATGCGGTTGCTAGGGTACTCTGTGTGGTTGCTAGGGTCTTGCTATGTGGTTGCTAGGGTACTCTAGGTGGTAACTAGCAATTCGTTTTTTAGTCTAAGAAGAAAATAAGTTTAAGTACAATATCAGTAAGTTATCTCTTTCAAGCCAACTTAATGAATGTATCATCATTACTCCAGTCTTGCTGCTGTAATATTTCCCCATTTATGATCAGATGAGCAGAAGAGACTCTTTCACACACATTAACTCTTAACATCATAAAGCGCTAATAATCAAACCTCGTATATGACGCGCTGCACCAGATCAAACTCTCCCTCCAGAGAGGAGTCCAGCAGCAGAGCCAGAGGGTTGAAGCGCACCCTCATGCTGTGCTCGATCCGCTCTGAGCCCGCCTTACGCAGGTTCGTCCGCTTACCCTGCGCAGAAAACACACACTCACATTCAGGCATTTGACACACACTGCAGTAGGGCTGCGTATCACCAACAATGTCACGATACGATACGCATCACGATACTGAAGTCACGATACGCATCACGATACTGAAGTCACTATACGATACGTATCACGATACTGAAGTCACGATACGCATCACGATACTGAAGTCACGATACGATACGCATCACGATACTGAAGTCACGATACGCATCACGATACTGAAGTCACTATACGATACGTATCACGATACTGAAGTCACGATACGCATCACGATACTGAAGTCACTATACGATACGTATCACGATACTGAAGTCACGATACGCATCACGATACTGAAGTCACGATACGATACGCATCACGATACTGAAGTCACGATACGCATCACGATACTGAAGTCACTATACGATACGTATCACGATACTGAAGTCACGATACGATACGCATCACGATACTGAAGTCACGATACGATACTGAAGTCACGATACGATACTGAAGTCACGATACGCATCACGATACTGAAGTCACGATACGATACTGAAGTCACGATACGCATCACGATACTGAAGTCACGATACGCATCACGATACTGAAGTCACGATACGATACTGAAGTCACGATAAGATGCGCATCACAATACTGAAGTCACGATACGATACGCATCACAATACTGAAGTCACGATACGATACTGAAGTCACGATAAGATACGCATCACGATACTGAAGTCACGATACGATACGCATCACGATACTGAAGTCACGATACAATACTGAAGTCACGATACGATATGCATCACGATACTGAAGTCACGATACGATACTGAAGTCACGATACGCATCACAATACTGAAGTCACGATACTGAAGTCACGATACGATACTGAAGTCACGATACGATACTGAAGTCACGATACGATACTGAAGTCACGATAAGATACGCATCACGATACTGAAGTCACGATACGATACTGAAGTCACGATAAAATACTGAAGTCACGATACTTAAGTCACGATACGATACTGAAGTCACGATACGATACGCATCACGATACTGAAGTCACGATACGATACGCATCACGATACTGAAGTCACAATACGATACGCATCACGATACTGAAGTCACGATACGATACTGAAGTCACGATACGATACGCATAACGATACTGAAGTCACGATACGATACTGAAGTCACGATACGATACGCATCACAATACTGAAGTCACGATACTGAAGTCACGATACGATACTGAAGTCACGATACGCATCACAATACTGAAGTCACGATACGATACGCATCACGATACTGAAGTCACGATACGATACTGAAGTCACGATACGCATCACAATACTGAAGTCACGATACTGAAGTCACGATACTGAAGTCACGATACTGAAGTCACGATACGCATCACAATACTGAAGTCACGATACGAAACTGAAGACACGATACGATACTGAAGTCACGATACGATACGCATCACGATACTGAAGTCACGATACGATACTGAAGCCACGATACGATACGCATCACGATACTGAAGTCACGATACGATACTGAAGTCACGATACGATACTATACTGAAGTCACGATACGATACTGAAGTCACGATACGCATCACGATACTGAAGTCACGATACGATACTGAAGTCACGATACGCATCACGATACTGAAGTCACGATACGATACGCATCACGATACTGAAGGCACGATACGATACTGAAGTCACGATAAGATACGCATCACGATACTGAAGTCACGATACGATACTGAAGTCACGATAAGATACGCATCACGATACTGAAGTCACGATACGATACTGAAGTCACGATACGATACTGAAGTCACGATACGATACGCATCACGATACTGAAGTCACGATACGATACTGAAGTCACGATAAGATACGCATCACAATACTGAAGTCACGATACGATACTGAAGTCACTATACGATACTGAAGTCACGATAAGATACGCATCACAATACTGAAGTCACGATACGATACTGAAGTCACGATACGCATCACAATACTGAAGTCACGATACGATACGCATCACAATACTGAAGTCACGATACGATACTGAAGTCACTATAAGATACGCATCACAATACTGAAGTCACGATACGCATCACAATACTGAAGTCACGATACGATACTGAAGTCACGATACGCATCACGATACTGAAGTCACGATACGATACGCATCACGATACTGAAGTCACGATACGATACGCATCACGATACTGAAGTCACGATACGATACTGAAGTCACGATACGATACTGAAGTCACGATACGATACGCATCACGATACTGAAGTCACGATACGATACGCATCACGATACTGAAGTCACGATACGATACTGAAGTCACGATACGATACGCATCACGATACTGAAGTCACGATACGATACTGAAGTCACTATAAGATACGCATCACAATACTGAAGTCACGATACGATACTGAAGTCACGATACGCATCACAATACTGAAGTCACGATACTATACTGAAGTCACGATACGATACTGAAGTCACGCTACGCATCACAATACTGAAGTCACGATACGATACTGAAGTCACGATAAGATACGCATCACGATACTGAAGTCACAATACTGAAGTCACGATACGATACTGAAGTCACGATACGATACGCATCACGATACTGAAGTCACGATACGATACTGAAGTCACGATAAGATACGCATCACAATACTGAAGTCACGATACGATACTGAAGTCACGATAAGATACGCATCACGATACTGAAGTCACGATACTATACTGAAGTCACGATACGCATCACAATACTGAAGTCACGATACTGAAGTCACGATACGATACTGAAGTCACGATACGATACGCATCACGATACTGAAGTCACAATACGATACTGAAGTCACGATACGATACGCATCACGATACTGAAGTCACGATACGATACTGAAGTCCCGATACGCATCACAATACTGAAGTCACGATACTGAAGTCACGATACGATACTGAAGTCACGATACGCATCACAATACTGAAGTCACGATACTGAAGTCACGATACTGAAGTCACGATACGATACTGAAGTCAGGATACGATACGCATCACAATACTGAAGTCACGATACGATACTGAAGTCACGATACGATACGCATCACGATACTGAAGTCATGATACGATACGCATCACGATACTGAAGGCACGATACGATCCTGAAGTCACGATAAGATACGCATCACGATACTGAAGTCACGATACGATACTGACGTCACGATACGATACGCATCACGATACTGAAGTCACGATACGATACGCATCACGATACTGAAGGCACGATACGATACTGAAGTCACGATAAGATACGCATCACGATACTGAAGTCACGATACGATACGGAAGACACGATAAGATACGCATCACGATACTGAAGTCACGATACGATACGGAAGACACGATACGATACTGAAGTCACGATACGATACTGAAGTGATACCGATTCTGCAGAGTGTCTGCTTTAAAACAAGACCAAACTTATCGGTAACATCTTATCTTAACAGTATCGATACACGCATCGGCAGGAGTTCATGACGATGTATCGTTGTATCGATATTCTGAGCAAAGCCCTAATCATCGCAGTGATGGGGAGTCCAAAAGCGTCGCAGTGAAACAAAACCTAAATGTGAGACTCACGGGTGGAAAGGGAACCTGCCCGGTGACCTCTGGGGGCCTCAGGCTGAGCGTGTCCTCATGGGGCTCCTGCTCGGCTCCACTGGGATATGGAGGAGGAGGATAGGGAGGGAAGTCCTCTATGAGGCTCTCAGAGGGAAGAGGTGGAGGAGGAGGAGGGCTGGCCGGCTGAGGAGGTGGAGAGGCCGGGTGTGGAGGCGGTGGAGGAGGGACGTCCTCTGCTTCTGCTTCTGCGGGCGGCCCCGGATCCGGAACCGGCTGATGATCGAGGGCCTCCAGTGATGGAGCCGCCTCCTTCTCCTCCTCTCCCGCAGGACTCACTGTGGTCTCCATCGCGGCGAGAGTCGTCTTCTGGTACAGGAGCTTTTGAATGTTGGGGCCGCCGGGGCCCTCGGGCTCCGTGATGGAGCTGCGCTTCTTGAGGGGCCTCGGCGCGTTGTAGAGCTTCTTCCGGAGGGCCTCCAGGTCCACGTCGCTCTGGTGCCGGTAGGGGTTGGAGATGAAGGGCAGGAGCTTGGTGGGACTGAGGGGTCTGGGAATGCGCTCGGGCTCCTGGGCTTCTGGAGCAGGGCCCTGGTCCCTCTCCGTCTCGGGGACACTGGGCGGGTCCAGGTACGGGTTCTCAGGGTGCTGGTTATGAGACGGCTGGCCTGTGGACGTCACTGGCTTCCCATAAACTACACGCACAGGGGAAAAAACAATACATTTTTACGTTCTTATGCTTTTATCCAAAGTACCTACAATATTTATAGTGTACAAGTCGGATTAACGCTTGTGTGATGTCATTTTGAACAAGATCAGGCCAAAACTAAGCTCCTATTGGGAGTTCAAAATCAGACCTGCAAACTCCTCAGAGTAAAAAAGGTGGCAGTGTCGCAGGCGGGGGGGGGGGGGGGGGGGGGGGGGGATTTTTTGTGATTTTAAAGGGTTAGTTCACCCAAAAATGTAAATTCCTCCAAATGTAAAGGCCTCCATTGGCTCAATGCACTTTACACTCTCAAGACCCTTAAAAGACACTAAAGACTAAAGTTACAAAGTCCATCTCACTACAGCGGCTCTACAATAACTTTATGAAGACGAGAATAGTTTCTGTGCGCAAAAAAACCCTAAATAACGACTTATATAGTGATGACGATTTCAAAACACGGCCTCATGAAGCTTCAAAGCGTTATGAATCAGTGAGTCGATTCAGCAGTTCAGAGTGTTATGAATCAGTGAGTCGATTCAGCGGTTCAAAGCATTATGAATCAGTGAGTCGATTCAGCGGTTCAGAGCGTTATTAATCAGTGAGTCTATTCAGCGGTTCAGAGCGTTATGAATCAGTGAGTCGATTCAGCGGTTCAGAGAATTATGAATCAGTGAGTCGATTCAGCGGTTCAGAGCGTTATTAATCAGTGAGTCGATTCAGCGGTTCAGAGCGTTATTAATCAGTGAGTCGATTCAGCGGTTCAGAGCGTTATGAATCAGTGAGTCGATTCAGCGGTTCAGAGAATTATGAATCAGTGAGTCGATTCAGCGGTTCAGAGCGTTATTAATCAGTGAGTCGATTCAGCGGTTCAGAGCGTTATGAATCAGTGAGTCGATTCAGCGGTTCAGAGAATTATGAATCAGTGAGTCGATTCAGCGGTTCAGAGCGTTATTAATCAGTGAGTCGATTCAGCGGTTCAGAGCGTTATGAATCAGTGAGTCGATTCAGCGGTTCAGAGCGTTATGAATCAGTGAGTCGATTCAGCGGTGCTTCATGATGCCTTGTTTTGAAATCGTCATCACTATATAAGTCGTTATTTAGGGTTTTTTTTACGCACAAAAAGTATTCTCGTCTTCATAAAGTTATTGTAGAGCCGCTGTAGTGAGATGGACTTTGTAACTTTAGTCTGTCTACATAGAACAAGAATCGTTTATAAGGTATTGTTACTATGTGCTCAAAAATTATGGGAGTCCCCTTACGAAGCTTGGCATCGTATTATGAACAACAAGTTCTGAGAATGGCACACAAAATAATAGGAGCCAGCACACACACCCGCTGCATGTGGAGACTGAGTGGATGCCCTTGGGGCGGCGTTTAAGGACAATGAGATGTTCGTTATAAATCATTATAAATTTACTTTTGTGCCTGTGGCACTTCGTTTATGTAACACATTTGGCTGATTTAATATGTGTTTTTTTTTCCCTTTATTTTTATTTTGGGTTTGAATGTTTGTTTAGATGTATATGTGTTATTTGTGAAACACCATATGAGCCTAACTTTAATTGCCCCAAGGGGATAAATAAAGCTCTAAAGTAAGTCATATTTATAGTGTGCAAGTCGGATTAACGCTTGTGTGACGTAATTTTGAACAAAATCAGGCCAAAACTAAGTTCCTATTGAGAGTTGAAAACAGCTGATCGTTCTGGTATAGTTTGCGTCGACTGGTTAAACGCTTCCGAACTCCCATTGGTCCATGTGGTGATGATGTAATAGAGTGACATGTCGGCATTGATGTGAATCTGATGCAGAAGGGCCGGATCAAGTGGTGTGTGTTGTGTGTGCTCTGTTGTAAGTCACGCTGGATAAACGATTTCATGTCCTGAATCACCGCTAGAGCTTAGATCGGGCTCAAAAACAAGCTCAAGCCCGACCCTACCCGACACATTAACTGTAATTATGAGCCCGATTTAAACCCGACCATTTTTTAATACGTGGGCGTTCTGAGAATAAGGGCCCTATCTTGCACCCAGCGCAATTGACTTTGTACACCGACGCATGTGTCATTCCTATTTTGCACCCGCGCAAAGCGCGCTTTTCCCTCCACAGAAGCACGTCGCTAAACTAGTGAATGCACTTGCGCTCCCTGGGCGGTTCAGCGCAAAAAAGGAGGCGTGTTCCGGCGCAAACAATCCCTGGTGCTATTTTGCTGTTCCATTAAACAATTGCGCCACTGACCAGAAAAAACCTAGTCTAAAGTCAGTGGCGCGTTGCGCGTTGTTCTTTATGCTATTTTAAGGGCGCATGCTTGACCATAATGTATAGCGTGCACAACGCGCATACACTTTGCTCATGTAACCTACACAGATGCAACAGTTATTTTTGCAAATCATAAATTGTTACACTAAAAAAATATTAACACATGAGATGACGGAAATCATTGTGGTGTGCCACGAAGATGTGAAAAAATAGGCATAAATCTAGCTTACAAATTATTCAGGCTAATTGTAATAATTAAGGATAAGACCTGTTTGCCCAATAGTGGCAAGACATATATGTATATAAGGACATCTGACAAATTGGTTTGTCCGTCAAGAACCAGGAACAAAAATCGACTGAAAAACTGAAAGACTGGAAAAAAAAAGACTGTGAAATCACCTTTACCATAATGTACAACATTACAACTTCACTTCTCTGTCTTTCACTGCTCTTACAAGCACATCAGTCTCCTCGGCTGTGAACCGCTCCTGGCGTGCGCCTGGTAAATACGCCAGAATAATAGCAATCCATAATGGAAGTTGCGCACCTGCTTTTACAGGGAATGTTGGATGACGCTCGGATTGGTTTATTCACGTTACGCCCAAACCACACCTATGAATAATGAAGCTACTTCAGACCAACCCATTTTAGAGCCATTTATCCCGCCGGGAAAATAGCAACAGCGCCGAGACCCGCCCACAAAGTTACTTGCGCTTCGCGCTTTGACACTTGCGTTTCAGATCGTTAAAATAGGGCCCTAAGCCTGTAATGAGCGAAGCAGACGGGTGTGGATCCGCTCAATCATCCGCTCAATCATCCGCTCTATGCAGGCGCTCATGAACCCTGTAAAACAACACTCAAATCCCTCACACAGGACATGCATCTGTACTAAAGGCCTACTTGTTGTAGCCAACAATGTATTTTGTTTTATATTTATGTTTAAATATTATAATGTTATTTTTCAATTTCATCTGATTATGAAAAGCGCAAAGATGCGAGTGGGTCAGAAATGATTTTGCTGGTTATTATATTTTGTTTAATATTAAGTTTTGTTTTGTATGAAGCCCTTCTTTAAAATGAATTTCGTTTTGTATAAATTAATTAATTTGAATCAAGGCAAATGGAGTAATATCAGATGATAAGCGTGAGATGAAGTAGCGCGATCACATGCGCTGCACATGAGCTACTGCCTCACAGACATGAGAAATATGAGTAGAGAAAGCTTGACATGTCTACTTTTCTTTAACTTCTAGTTATGAAAAGAAATAGGCTAATGCTGCGCTTCATCACTGCGTGTGCTGTGAGTTTAACACACATCTCCAATTCTGACTTGTGCAACTTTGTAGACATTTGTTTCTTAGTTGTAGTATTACTTTGCTAAATATATATATTATTTCTGATTATGGCAAAGCTTTCTGCCCACCCAATTAGGCTAATAAAGTAATGAGAAAAAAACAAAAACACAAGCGATCAAGGGCCCGGCCAGAGTTCAGGCTCGGGCAGGGAATCTAAACTCCAGGGTTTTTCCTACATTGAAAATTATTTTTGGCGGCGGCCAAAACAAATTTTTGTCCTGCCAAAGCCTTATTTGATGAGTTATTGTGATTTATGAGTAGGGTTGGGTATCGTTTGGGTTTTTTTCAATTCCGGTGCCAAACCGATACTTTTAAAACGGTTCCGGTGCCTAAACGGTGCCTGAACCGATACTTTTTTTTTTTTAAAGGCCACCAAACGAGGTGGATGACATTAAATGGCTTTTTATTTATTTATTTATTTATTTATTATTTAAATTGAACCATTTATTAAAAGTTTAATGTATACTTAAATGTATGAATATAAATAAATACAAAACACAATTTACTTATTTACAAATTATAATTGACTTATTTACAAATTCACAGTAAAACCTAAGCCACCTAACCCAACTACAGCAAGCCTAATATAACTCTAAATAACAGTTTAGTCGTCTGTATTCTTGCTCTGCTACAAACCAGCTTCAGCTTCAGCTTTATTTTGAAATATGATCATATTCTCTGGCTAAATATTTTAGAACGCATCGCCTTAATGTTTCCATGGTGACGCGTCATGTTTCTCACATGACACACAGCAGCCGCAATAGCGCTGACAGCTCAGCTGTATCGGGTTTATTTAGCTTTTTCTTTTTATTCAAAATATTCACAAACTTCTTAACTGTGTCACGAACTATCTGATGTTCAAATGTGTGAGTGAATGTGTGTTAGTTGATCTATAAAGCGCAATGGGCGGCGCCATGTTAGTTTGCGCCTCAGAATCGGATCTGTCGGATTTACAACACTTGAGTTCATTCTCGTCTCACGAAATACATGAAAGTGACCAGTGAACTGGAGGAAGAATAGAGTAAACTATATAGTTACTGTAAAATGTGCATGTATCTGATGTGAATAAAACACGTAACGTTAGTCAAATTATAACCGTCTGAAAGGATTGTCATTGCCGCTTTCATAGACATCAGTGTGTGTTTTTTGCTAGTACTTATGAGCATTTAAATGTCTGAAACCTGAAATAATCATGATGTGGTTGAAAACACTGAATAGTTGTCATGAGTTGTGATATGACGAGCGCTGAGCGTCTGTCTCTGGCTCAGCCAAAGCGCGAAAGCACGTTTGAATTTTGGCACCGAAATGAGGAACCGAAATCTGCGTTCTGATTCGGTCCGGTACACACCGGTTATATAAGTACCGGTGCCATATTGGAACCGGATTTCGGTACCCAACCCTATTTATGAGTGATGTAGAATAGATGAGTGTCAGAGAGAACGATCAGAGCTCCTCCGCTCTCTCGGTCTTCAAAATCAGCATTCTTAGCTTTCTAATATTTCACATATTACGTTAATCAAAATCAAAAGGTCGGAAGACCGAATCCATGTTGCACGTGGCGCATTCAGACGATGTTTCCCTTTAATTACCGCTGGGTGTGAAATGCGCTCAAAAAACGTTGACTCTTCTCTGACCAGCTGACATAAAGCATACTTTCAATAAACGGGAAACAAATCCTGTCCGGTTATGAAGTGTTTTCTGTGTGTTGACAAATCTTTCACGATGTTCTAACAGACGGGATTCGCACACAGCGCGTCTGCTAATGTCCGATTCGCCATAATGACTCCTTTGAATCATTTTAACGACTGGTTAGAACAGCTGATCTGTCCAACACTGAACTCACGAATCAGTTTAATCATTTACTCAGAACATCTGAAATGCGAACACAAGTGTGCTTACACAATTTAGCAAGAGTGGATAGTAAGAGTTAGTTTGAATCATCCACAGTCTTTCAGCTTGTTTATGTTCACAATGTGTAGTAAAATAAACAGCATATAAATCGCTTAGTTTAGACTGGAGTGAGGTGAAACCCAGAATAAATTTGTTATTAGCTAGCTGATCATTTTATGAAATTGTATATGGCAGAAAATTAGGCTATTTGTTCATTATTTTAATACTACTTTTTAATATTGATATGATTATATACCAAAACAATTATCTGTAAATAGTGTAAAAATAAGATATCAAAATAAGATAAGCAAAAATTACAAACTTTCTTTGAATTTATTTAAAATGTATTGTCAGTATTGCGCTTGCAGATCACAGGTAGGGTACTTTTTTACTGTGCGTGTGTGTGTGTGTGTGTGTGTGTGTGTGTGTGTGTGAGTGAGTGAGTGTGTGTGTGTGCGCACGTGTGTGTGTGTGTGTGTGTGTGTGTGTGTGTGTGTGTGTGTGTGTGTGTGTGTGTGAGTGAGTGAGTGTGTGTGTGTGCGCACGCGTGTGTGTGTGTGTGTGTGTGTGTGTGTGTGTGTGTGTGTGTGTGTGTGTGTTAGGGATGGCTCGATACCACAATGTTGTATTGGGTACGGTACCACAATCTAATACCGAAGTACCGATATTAAATCGATACCACACAGGGTCTGAATTTTGATGCGGGTATTGCGCATAATTTTACTCACTCTCGCAAGTTTTGAGTTTATGAAGCGGGAAATTACCGCAAATGTTTATTATTAAATTAATCAACAAATATTATAACATCAATCAGTCATTTGGAAACTTTCTTGTAAGTAATTTCAGCATTACTGCGCGTCTCTATTCTCTCAAAATAAGCAAATTGCTTCTGGCTTCAAAAGACATCGCACATGCACTATAAAAGCATCTGCGCGCTCAGATTCAACACTTTCGCTTCTGGTGCGGGACAGATGACGGAAATCACTGCCCACGTCTTTTTAAACCTCGCCAATTTGAACATGCAAGCGATTTTATAGCATTTCGTAATACATATGGGACGAGAGCTCTTAGAGAGAGAGAGTTTTCTTTGCGCTCATGCCAACAACAAACACACACACACACACACACACACACACACACACACACACACACACACACACACAGGCCTAAAGAGCTCGCGCATTCCAAATTAAGTTGTTTTTCCTTAGTCAAATACACACAAAATTATGTCTCAAATGTCCATCTTTAGTGAGTCGTCACATAAACACAGTTGGTTGTGTCTTTCGCGGATGTAAATAGTGCAATTGTGTGCGTGCAGATATTATGAGGTCTAAACGTCACTGGTTGAAACGAACGCTGGAGATTAATTTAAACGATACGATCTTATGTATGTGCGTTAATCAGTGTTAAAAGAAAAATGTCTAAATTAGATGGTTAGAATTATGCACTCGCCTGTCGATCTCATAATGTCTTACAAGTCAGGAATTAAGTGACGATGCTTGGCAAGGTTTGACGGTTCTTCAGCAGTTTTATTAGGAAAGTAATTCAAAATTGTACCTCTACTCCTGTCTTTATTCATGAGTTTTGTGCGTGTCGAGTGAGATTCAACTGCTGTATTCATCTTGTTCTGTTGCCACATTTGCCAGTTTCGCTTCAGTTTCGGTAGCGCACTGCCATCTAGCGGTGAACTTCGGAACAGCAGCATATACCGAAATGAGCAAAATCATGATATTGTACCGTTTGAAATAAAATATACACCGGTATTTTTCCAGTACCGGTATACCGCGCATCCCTAGTGTGTGTGTGTGTGTGTGTATGGATGACCATGTCTGTCAGCCGCCACCGAAGACCCTTTTTGACCCAGGAAAAAGCCTAAACTCTCCTCACCGCTGGTGAAGTTGGCGCTGCGGGTCTGAGCTCGGGTCAGCGCTCCGGTCAGCAGGCCCTTCTGCGTGTACATGGAGTAGATGGAGCTGGTGGTCAGCATCTGGGGCTTGAGCAGGACCCCGGGGTCTTTGGCTCCAGGAGGCTCGGGGCTGAAGGGGTGTACAGTGGCGGCTGGAGGAGCCTCCAGCTTGGAGGGAAGCGGTGATGGAGCAGCGGGCGGCGGCTGCGGAGCCGGAGCTTTACTCTTCCCGGGGAAGGTCTTGCCATATCCCATCGGTCCACCAGAGGGCAGGTTGGCCTGCTTGGGTTTAGTCGGAACTGGAGGAGGAACCTTGACTGTGCTCTTGATGGCGATCTGAGAATAAAGAGATCAGTGTCACTTTTTAAATGTCAATGTGTTGGGATACTAAGACGAAGAGAACGTGTACAATACAGGAATACATCTGATTTATTAACCCTCTGCTGCTCTTCCTCTAGGGGGCGCATTGGTCATCTTCCCGGACACCTAAAAATTAAACTTCCTCCACCCCAGTAAAACCAACGCAATTTATTTTTCTTCAATAATATTTTTTCTTTTTAATTTTGTATTTTGAGATGATTTTATGGTATTTTTTAATATTTATGCAATAATTATGGTCTATTTTTGCCATTGAAAATTATACAAATTATTTTTTTTGTAATTATTATTATTATTATTTTTAATTATTGCAGTATTTCAGGTTAAAATAGAGACTAGGCCTTCAAAATAAAAAATTTTTGAAGGCAGATTAGCGCCTCTTTTGGAATTATTTGAGAAATCCTGCAAGCATGTGTGTAACCACTAGAGGTCTCAATGGAGAGGCTTGAGGATTCCCTAGTTCTGTTTTGAATACATTTAATGTTTGTTTTTTGATGGATTTGAATATATATTTAAAAAAAATCTCAAAGACTATTTATTATAAAGTTTTAGATATTTTTGTTTTGTTAGAAATATAGATTTTTTTCTGTGAATTTGTGTTTTTGCAGATTTCCCATTCATTTCCTATGGTGGTCATTTCTGACCGAAGAGCACAAGTGGGAGTATTTTTTTTACGAACAATTAGCATGCTCGAATTATACCGTCATTTTTTTGTGTGTTTATATACCTAATGCTAGAAAAGTCACCAAGTTTCATATCATTCTGATGAAGCTGATTTTTAAAAATTCCAAATATGGTTCATAGGTTCAGTTTTTCATAGGTGTGTGTGTGTGTGTATAAGTGTGTGTGTGTGTATAAGTGTGTGTGTGTGTATAAGTGTGTGTGTGTGTATAAGTGTGTGTGTGTGAGTGGATGTGTCAATATCACACACTTGATGTTTTAGAGTGTCACTGCTGTGTACTTTTTTTCAGCATTGTGGTCGATTTGTAGATTATACACACAAATTTTCAGAGAATTTGTGTGTTTTTGCCGATTTCTCATTCATTTCCTATGGTCGATCATTTATGACCGAAGACAATGAACGCTACTTTTTTTTTTACAACCAATTACCATGCTCGAATCATGCCCTCGATTTTTTGGTGTGTTTACATACCTAATGCTAGAAAAGTCATATCATTCCGATGAAGCTGTGATTTTTAACATTTCAAAACAGAACATTTTCCGGTCAGAAACGTTAATGTTAAAAGTTAATACTTTTAAAAAGACGTCTCTTCTGCTCACCAAGGCTGGGTCAAACTGTATGATCAGATTAAAGAGACTTTATAGCTTATCCACAGAGAAACTAGCGAGAACACTCAGACTAGCGCGTGAAGTTCATGTGCGCATTCGCGTCCTTTTCTGCAGATGCACGTTGTAAGATTACTTTTATGTTGTCTGTATCTGATTAATCTAATATAAGAAGCGTTTGGTTGAGCTTAATAAGCTATAAAAGCGCTGCCGTTATACCGGCTGTTGTTCATTCTCTTGAGTTTCAGCTCAAATGCATTAATGCTCGACATTATAATATGGTTTAGAGACAGTCATATTATTTTCAGATAGGCTATTTATTTCTCAGAATCATTGATATTAGTAATGCAGCAGTGCTATACTGTTCTCGTATTTTTTAACAGTAGACCTAGTTTATTTAAAGCTGTTATGAGTTTGAAATCGCGCAGTGATGTCTGTAAACACTTCGATCATGAATAATACAATGAAGTGCATGATGTGCAGAGTCAATCTGTCAAAGCTTTATAATGAGAACACGATTTTAATAAAATGTTGTTTCTGTGCTTTCGTTGTCCGAGTATCAGCGTTGTTAAGGGAAGAGCGCATTCAAAATGTTCCGTTTCAAACCCTTCGCCTGTAAAATCTAGCACGCTGAAGTTCACGTGCGCATTCACGTCCTTTTGTGTTGATTTATGTCGTAATAGGTTCATAATAATCTTGATACTAATATTGATATAGGGTGCGTTTGGTTGAGTTTATTAACCAGCTAGCAAGCTCTGCAGGGTGGAGTTATTTCACTGTTGACTTGGTTATTTGAGACGGTCATTTTCTAAAGATGTTTCTTTTTCAAAGACATTAATGCACCATTATCAAATTTTTTGTTTTATATGTTCATGTTTACATATACCTGTTTTCATGTCACGTTTGTATGTCAACAACCGTTTTCATAACAGTTTTCATTATCTCAATGATGGACATGCCCCGCCCCCTACACATGCCCCGCCCCCTACACATGCCCCGCCCCCGAGTACTCGAGTACTCGTTTTTTAGATCTATCGATGATTGAAATGAGAAATTGACAAAAATGCCCATCCCTAGTAGTGTATAATAAAACCTGTGTTTCCAGTACCTGGGCGTCTCTGGCGAGGTCCTCGCTGCTCTGGTTCTTCCGTAAAGAAGCTGCAGGCGGCTCGATGGACTCGAACATGGAGACCGGACGCACCCTGGGGTCCCGCTTCAGCACATCTGCTTTATCTGCAGCACATGTTTACAGCACATCAGAGTCTAGCTCAGATCTCATGAGGGATGTGGGTGCAGAGGGTCACCTTGGCTCCTGGAGGCCTGGCTCCCCAAGCGGGGCAGAGTGCTGGAGCCGTTATTACCAGCGGACTTCACATGGGCCGCACTCCAGCTGGACAACTTCGAGGATCCTTTAGCTGAGGGCAGACCTGGGGAATTAAACAGAACCGGTTATGTGCTGAGCTCGGCCTCAGTCAATCAGAGCGATCAAACCAATCCCAGCGCTCCAGCTGTAAAACAGTGTGTGTGATTGGCCTTGTGTCTACCACACTGCAAAAAATGCTTTTCTTTAGGGCTGTCAAAAGATTAATCGCGATTAATCGCATCCAAAATAATAGTTTGTGTTTACATAATATATGTGTGTGTGTGCTCTGTTAATTATTATTTACATATAAATACACACACAAGCATGTATATATTTAAGAAATATTTGCATGTATATACATTTATATAATCTATAATATATATAAATACACACACAACCATGTATATATTTAAGAAAAAATTATTATTTTTATATAAAACATTTATATTTATATATATTATAGATTATATAAATGTATATACATGCAAATATTTCTTAAATATATACATGAATGTGTGTGTATTTATATATAAATAATCATTAACAGAGTACACACGCATATATTATGTAAACACAAACTTTTATTTTGGATGCGATTAATCATGATTAATATTTTGACAGCCCTACTTTTCTTACTTAGTATTTTTGTTTTGTTTTCAGTCCAAATGTCTAAAAAATCTTACATTAAGAAGCATTTACTAGACAAGCAAAAGTTTTTGTCTTGTTTTGGGGGAAAATAACAAAAAATTAAGCAAAAATAACCAAAATAATCTGCCAGTGGGGTAAACAAAATAATCTTAATTCAAACAGAAAACAAGATTATTTTGCTTACCCCAAAAACTCCCTTAATTTTGAGTTATTTCCCCCCCAAAAAGACAAAAACTTTTGCTTGTCTAGTAAATGCTTCTTAAATGTAAGATTTTTTTTTATATTTGCACTGAAAACAAGACAAAAATACTGAGTAAGAAAAGCATTTTTTGCAGTGCACTGTTCATAATGTCATAATTTTTGTCATTGTCCTTTTTTCACTGACAAAAAAACAAAACAAAACGGATGACAAAAATCTACTGTCAATAAAAGCGAGAGGGAAATGGCTGACTAGGGAAGAGATGCGGTCAGAACTGCGGATCTAACGGCGGGAAAACACCACTCAATCCATCAATAACACACATTTATGACAGGTCATGTTTATGAACTAATGCTGATGTTTACTGTACCATGTTTATTTAGTAATATGATTTAGACGGTTGTAACAATGCAAACTTTATCTCCTCATATGAACTGCAATAGTGAGGTATTTCAAAATAAGAGTCCCGGTGTATTTCCTGCTTGTTAAAAGTCACGCATTATATATATACACGTTTTTGATTATGAACTGTATTTAATTTCATTCCCATTTAATTCACAATCAGTAGGAAAGATTAAGAACAATATTTGACACATTCAATAAAGAGATAGTTAGTTCACTAAAACCATTTAAAAATATTCATTACTTGAAATTAAATAAATGTTAAGTGAAATAAAAACTTATTTGAAGCTTTAGCTTAACCTGATATACTCACTAAAACACAAATACAACATTATAAAAACTTTTATAAAACAAACAAAAAAGGTCAATTAAGCTCTTTGTGTATTTTTGAGTGGTCAGGTGTAAGCAGAAGCAAACGTGCAAAGACTAAACAGGGCTCGACATTAACGCTTGTAAAGTGGATTTTTTGAAGGGGCGAGTGAAAAACTATTTGACTTGCCCGACGGACAAGTGTCCTGAGTAAAACATCAAAACAAAAACTAACTAGGGAATCACCAAAGTGCAATAATGATTGTGCATCAGTGTAAGTGGAGATGGATAGTGGATAATAATATAAAACTAACTGACGTTAATAAGGTTGAGCTGTTGAGGCTCAGACTCTCGAGGAGAAAAACCAAAACAAATGAGCGGCGCTCACACACAGAAACTCAGTTAACACACACAGTTGTGCAGTTTTTATATTTATAACATATGATACAGTTAAGCAACATTACACGACCAAGAGTGTGTTTTCCTGAACACCATCACGACTGAACATGACTGATTTCATACGCCAGTTCCAGAAACAATTTAACATTAAGTCGCTTACATTTTAGATGCAATATGGACTGTTTTTGTTCTATTTCAGCAGCGAAAATAGTTCCAAACAAAGATCACAGCAGAACCATAACTCATCTCACAGCATCAGTGTGTGTTAGTGTATGATTCAGCGTTTAAATGAATCGGTTGAATCAAAGATTCACTGACCTGTTCGTAAACGACCGCCTAATTCTTGAATGAATCGTTTCACTGAATCGACTCAATGACTCGCTCATTCAGACGGTCACCTGCTGCCACCTACTGGTGCTTTAGTTTCATCTTTCCAACATTTCTTATTTGTATATTCAAAAATATTTAAAATAATCTCATAACATTATTTAATGCAGTTGTAATTTTTCAGTGTAAATAATTTAATTTGATTGGTAACAGCGTATAGTGTCTTATTCTAATTTAATTTATTGATCAAATTTAAGAATATACTGTAAAATGAAAGCTGAAGCATAGCCTATATTTAATAAGATTATGGAAAAATGTCCTTTATAGAAAGGTACAAATATCACAAATATGCAGATTTAAATATGTCAAAGCTGATTGAACACTGGTGAGAATATTGCTTCAGAATAGTTTATATTTACAACACACAAAAAGAAAAATCAAGTGAATGACAAGTGAATGACAGATTTACTGCGTGTGAACCGGCCTAATGTCCAGCCCTGCTTAAAGAGATTGACACATTTAATATTTTAAAAATGATTTATTTACAACACAGAAACGCCTGGAACTCAAGGAAGTGTTGTGACGCATGACAAAAAATAATCAAAAATAAAAATAAGACTGACAGTAGGGGTGTAACGCTACTCAAAACTGACGGTTCGGTACAGCAGTCTTACAAAATTGCTTTTTATTTATTTTTTATATTTAACAGTGGTTTACTGAGGAAGAAAAAAAGTGCCTGTCCTTGAATGAATTAAATTATATCTAAAAGTTTATTGAAGATATTTCTGTAAAAATATAGGGAGCCCTTACTTGCACATTAATATTAAAGGTTAACAACAGAGCCCAAACTATTAGCCGAAATTCAGTTGCTATTCATTTTTAGGTATAATAATCAACACTCAAATAACACATTGTATGCAAACATGTAAACTTCACATAAGGCCATTTTTGCATTAACTCATAAATCTAATTACAAAAGTTTTTTCTCCAATTGGTTGTTGAAATATAATCATTTATACACAGTGTCTGTCATTTATATGACAGGTTTATTTAACATGCATGAAATAATCCAGACATCACTAACAGGTTCAGTAGAATATAATGAATATAAGGGCTAATATAGAGCATATATTTAGTGAAAGAGTTGATTTCTCTAGTGAATATGATTCTGTGGACACTGAATGGCTGCCTGAGGTAAATGTGATGCTAAAGTTACATGATATTGTTTAGTTTACAGCTGTTATATTGACGTCTTTCCGCCGTTGAAACACTGATTGAGCGATTACAGCACATGTACACATGACAGCAAGCTGTAATGTCATACCTCAGCCTCAGCAGACCTTCAGTCTGATCGATCGCCTTCACAGATGATCGCTTTATAAAGTATCTTCTTATTAAACTGTCTCTACACTTACACAGTTCTCAATGCTTGGGTTTGCTTGTAGGGACCCTCATTATGTGTTAGTGTGAGGCTATGTTGAGCCTTGTTAGTGGTATTAACTAGCCATTTAATTTGACTTATTCTGTGCCCCATAGACTAGCGTTATAAGCTAATCTGTTTTTAGAGATTTTCATGTACATTCGAATTTCATGAAAACGCATCCCAGAGGACGATCTACTCGGTCACCATGTGTTAATTACCCCTAGGCTCATCTCTCACCGGAGTTGTCCTTTAAGGTCATTCCTATTTTATGTTTTATGTTCTATTATATTAAAGGGTTAGTTCAGCCAAAACTGTAAATTGTGTGATTAATGACTGAGCCTCATGTGGTTGGACACCCGTCAGACCTCCGTTCATCTTCAGACACAAATGAAGATATTTTAGTGTAAATCTGATGCTCTGAAAGGCCTCCATTGGCTCAACTTTACACTCTCAAGACCCTTAAAAGACACTAAAGACTAAAGTTACAAAGTCCATCTCACTACAGCGGCTCTACAATAACTTTATGAAGACGAGAATAGTTTCTGTGCGCAAAAAAACCCTAAATAACGACTTACATAGTGATGACGATTTCAAAACACGGCCTCATGAAGCTTCGAAGCGTTATGAATCAGTGAGTCGATTCAGCGGTTCAGAGTGTTATGAATCAGTGAGTCGATTCAGCGGTTCAGAGCGTTATGAATCAGCGAGTCGATTCAGCGGTTCAGAGCGTTATGAATCAGCGATTCGATTCAGCGGTTCAGAGCGTTATGAATCAGTGAGTCGATTCAGCGGTTCAGAGCGTTATGAATCAGCGAGTCGATTCAGCGGTTCAGAGCGTTATGAATCAGTGAGTCGATTCAGCGGTTCAGAGCGTTATGAATCAGCGAGTCGATTCAGCGGTTCAGAGCGTTATGAATCAGCGAGTCGATTCAGCGGTTCAGAGCGTTATGAATCAGCGAGTCGATTCAGCGGTTCAGAGCGTTATGAATCAGTGAGTCGATTCAGAGGTTTGAATCGCCAAATTTCATCAGTTTGGCGGTTCCCATTCAGTCGGTCAACTCGGTACAACACATGACTATGGGATATCGCGCTCTAGCGCCATCTGCTGAAGACACCTTTATTCACGCCTGAAAGGCCAATGACGCATGACGACGTGGGCGGGGTCTCTCGCCCACAGCATATAAATGCAGTCGTATGCGTCATTTCCCTTGTTCTTCAGCTCTTCACCGTGCTGCTTGAACACCATCACGCCACATTTTCGCAAGAAAAGCCCACGGTGGTGATTATTGTCGAAATTAAGGCAAAAAGAGAAAGCTTATTTAGCAACAAGTTTAGCTTTGCTAACGAAAGGCTAATAAGTTTTTCTCAAACAAAATGTTCAAACTTATGCCACATTCACAAGATAATCCACAGTGATGACTCTTGTTAATGGAAAAGACATAAAAGAGAAGTTTTTGGCTTGAGTTTAGTACAACTAACAAATGGCTAATAAATTTTGTCATGATAAATATCTGAACAGGTTATCTCCCCTGTCCTATGGCATGTGGGTGTTCATGGTATAATCATAAGTAGGGTGTTCAGCATGCTCGGGCGGCTCTCGAGGGAGCCGCTTGCGAGCATTATGAGAGCTGACACTCAGGCTGCTCCGCTCTCGGCTGGCCGTGTTCGATGAGGCCGGCCAGCCTCGTGAGCCCCGTGGATCGGTCCCGCATCCGCCGAGGCGGTGCGGCGAGGCCGGTCATGGGGCTCACGGATGGACTGTCAGCGGGACTTGGGACTGCTGAGGCATCTTCCCAGTCTTTGTCTAATTAGGCTGGACTAGATCTCTCCAACCCCAGTGCGTGTACGTTGTGCCCTACCGGCAGCTCTGCCGTTCCGCTTGGCGGGGCAGTGGTCGAACACGGCCCGCTCCTGTCTTCAGGTGCTGATCCAGATACGGCGATCGCTGGTTTTGGAGGCCACGGAGAGTTGGGATGATCGGGTATAGACCGAGGAGTGTCGGTGTAGCGTTCACGGGGTGATTCGGTCTCGCTGGAAGCGGGCGAGGAATGCTCTGATGATATATATTTTCAAACCGGGCAGATCGCGTCTCCCCGAGGTGGGTGAAAGTGAAATGATAGCCCTTGAATTGATCTGTGTTGGAGAGCGGCAACAAAGTTTGTCGATAGTCCTGCCGTGATACAGAAGCTTGCGGGTTTGATTCCTGTAAAATCAGCGATGCAAACTCGCCTGCCGATCTATCCAGATTGGGCAGTAACCCAGCAAAATAGCGGGTTCAGTTTAAGTATGTTGTCAATAAAATGTGTGTTGAGCATACAAGACCTCATGTGTTGATTTGTTAAAACAATCAGATTGCACTGGAACCTCTAACCTCACAGTCTGGCCGTATGCCGACAGATGAGAATAATGCAGTGTTATGCAATTTACAGTGATGTTTGCAGAAGGACGCGGGATTCCACAAGTGATGCTTGAGAATCCTCCTCGCTGTCTGCCTTGAACGGTGGCGCGTAAGCGCACTAACAACACCATGGCTTCTTCGCACGATTCCAGTAGGGCTGTCGGCTGCGGTTTCTCTCGCGCCCCCCTCTGGTTTGGCGGAGTAATTGCAACTTCATTGTTTGAGAGGGGAAATCCGTGCTCTCCTCAGCAAAATGGCAATTCAAGTTTTGCCACAAGGGAAAATGGAGAAAGAGATTTTTCAGAGTAAATTCCTCCTCCTCCTCCTCCAAAAAAAAAAAAAAAAAATACCAGACTTGCAGCAGTTGAACAAACACTTTAGAGTGGTTAATGTGTCAAGTTCAAAAATGCTTGCAGTATGTCACCTGTTCTGCCCTCTGCATCCTCGGGATCGGCTTACATCGGTGTGTTTTTGCCCGATGCATCTTGCCACAATCAAACAGGAGCACAGAAAACATTTCTGAGGTCTCCGTTGATGGGATTGCCTATAGATCCTAATGGCACTGCGCATATCTGAAAGATATGCAGAAGCGGTGTTGGTTCTGCTGTGCCATCAGAGCATAATATTGTTCTCCTATTTGGATGACGTGCTCCTGGCTGCAGACAGCAGGGAACACGCAGTGTTGTAAAACACATGCACTTGTTTTTCCATTTTACGAGCTCTGGGATTTTTCAGATAATCTCAAAAGGGGCTGTTATGTCTCGGTCTGTTATATCTTGGTCTGGGGATAGATTGAGAACCGAACGGAGGGCAGAGGACTTTTGCAGTGCTGAGACTGCTGGGGCTCATGACCCCGATAGCAGTAGTACTGCTGGATTCTCCTCTTTGTGTTTGCAGTTCCGGCGCTGGGCGTTCGGTAACTTGCTATATGCCATGTGACATTTAAGCATGGTTCAGTAGCGCTGTTGGGCGTTCAGACCATGGTCCCCTGGGAGTCCTAGATCTGTTAACAGAAGGAATTCCCCTGGGCAGGGTTACGGCATGTTCATTAGTGATGACAAACGTCACAACATGGACGAGAAACTCTGTAAGAGGAGAGTGGTTGACAGCGCTGTAAGAGCGTCACATACATTTATGTGGAATAGTTCTCCTGGTGCTGAAACACTTGACCCAGCAGGGCAAGCATTATTCAGAATGGAAAATATGACAATGGTCATATATATGTAGGCAAGGAGGTATTCCCTCTCTGCTGCAATTGGCATGGATGCTCTTGATACAAGGCAGACCTGCGGTGGCTTATGCACTCTTGAATAGTGGTGCAGATCGGGTGCAGAAATGTGTATCTTTTTGCATCTGCAGAAAACATGCGCCGCCCGCTGTTTTCTTGATTATGGACTGGAGTGCCCCGTAGGGGGTGGATGTCCCAACACGTATAGCCCAGGATTCTGCTGTATGCAGAAGGGTCCATCACTGATTTTGGTGGCATCTTACTGGCCAGAGAAAAAGAAATGGTACACAAGCATCATGGCATTGCTGTTAAGGACACACACCATGGTGTCTTCCCCTATGCAGGAGGCAGATTCTGCACCCTCGGCCGGAACTGTGGTCTCTAAGGGTCTACATGTTAAGAGAGGGAGAATCTGACTATAGCTACAAAACAGGGCGCTTGCTTTCTGAAGCACACCGTGTTGTGTTGAAGTAGCGCATGTTTGAAGTTTGGTGCAGGTGAAAATCTGTATCACTGTGTCAGTGCCTGATTGATACTGTTTTCTTCTCCGAAGAAAAGTCACTCCCATTCCATGCTGGAAGTTTATTGGGCGACTGTTTTCGGCTTTCATGAGGGCATTAATGGTGCTGCGCTAAAGCGCGCATTTTTCGGTTCCTTAAGAGGGTCCTGGCATACTACGATTTTTGCTCCGTTTCAGGCACAGTCGAGAGTGTGAGTTTTTCAAAGTATAGCCTACTCCATTGCCCACATCAGTGGAAAGGTGCTTTTGGCGCATGTGCATTATCTAGTGCATTTTTGGTTTTCGAGTGCTTTGGTTTTCAAGTGCTCTCTCTCTCCTCTCCACCTATAGTTGGTGTGTGGTGAGCGCGCTGGTGCCATTGTACTGTGACTGCCCTTGCATCATCCAAGTGGATGCTGAACACTGCTGGTGGTTGAGGAGAGACCCCTGACATGAGTGTAAAGCGCTTTGAGTGTACAGTAGTACATAGGAAACATGCTATATGATTCATGTCACTCGCACATGTGCTGTTTTATGTGCACCGTCCGCGGTCCCAAAAATTGGGCTGCACACGGACAGTGTGCGCGGCCATCTGCGGACTCTCCTAATGGTGATTATTACGTCACACGGACAGTTCACGGACTGTCAGGGAACTCTCGCGTTCCACTCCATCTGTTGAGAGTGTGAGCTGGTCACGGTATACTCCTTTGGCCAGGAAGGCCGGGTATGGTTAATTTCCCGCATCCAGATGCGTCACACACGCAGTCGAATGAGCGCGGATGACCAAGTTCAATACATGTGCAGTATAATTGTTGTGACTCTTCTGTCGCTTCTGTTTTTCTTGCACATGCGCTGTTGTATGCGCACCTTCCATGCATTCTCAAAAACAATTGGGCTGCATGCTGACGGAATACTTTGGACTTAAGTGTTGATGGGTTCGGAATGCGTGCTTCTGAGTGAACTTTGTCCGCAAGTGGTCAAGTCACTCATACGCTGTGGCATGCGCACCAAAGGCCCTCCTGTTGACGAGATTTTACGTCACACGAATGGTGCGCAGAACGCAGACATCCAAAGTATACCTGGAGCTTTAAGGTCAGCGTTTTTAGGCTCGTTACAAACTGTAATGGTCATGACCTGATGGTTGATCTGGAGGCTAGGTGTGAACCTCCGTTTAAGCCTTTAGAATCCTTGAATATAAGGATGATTCCTTGTCATGGATACTGGCACCAGCAAAGCATGTTGGTTATCTTCATGCGCTATTGGTGCATCCCCTTTGCAGTTTGCACCCAAGCTGCACTTGGTGGTGTTGCATCCAAATGCGGCGTATATGCCTAAAGTCAGGTTGGGAGTATGCTCTCGTTCGAGCTGTCTGCCCTATGAAATCTCTGACTCAGAGAAAAACAGGATACTTGCTTTGTGCTTTGCGCCATTTGCAATTCGTACGCAGGTGCGTTCGGCAGTTGCAGGCTATGCACTCGCCTGACCAGCCTTTTGTCATGTTTTCCAACTCAGCCAGTGGGAAGCCGCTATCTGAGCGATGTCTTTCACATTGGATTGTACAAGGCTATTTCTATAGCATGGAAGGAGTTGGTTCTGCCTGGTGAGGTGTGTGAGCACTCTAAAGGGCATGGAGATGTCAGGGGCTTGGTTTAATATTCTCGTGGGATGCCAGCTGGGCATCACTGTGCACATTTGTCCGGTGTACCCGCTAGTTGCCACTACGGCAACAGTAACTCAGGCTGTGCAAACCACAGGGGTTTTTATAGGGGCCATGCATCTTTCCCTCGGAAAAGGGTTATGTGGCGGTGCTGGTCTATTACGTTTAGTTCAGCGACTTGGCTGGGCGTGAATATATGTCCCATAGTCATGTGTTGTACCGAGTTGACCGACTGAATGGGAACGTTGAGTTATGCATATAACTACTGTTCCCAGAAGGAGGGAAACGAGGTACAACACCTCTGGGCCCCGCACAGTCGGGGCTCGGTGAAGAGCTGGACTGAACAAGGGAAATGACGCATACGACTGCATTTATATGCTGTGGGTCGTGACCCCGCCCACGTCGTCATGCGTCATTGGCCTTTCAGGCGTGAATAAAGGTGTCTTCAGCAGATGGCGCTAGAGCGCGATATCCCATAGTCATGTGTTGTACCTCGTTTCCCTCCTTCTGGGAACAGTAGTTATATGCATAACTCAACGTTTGACACGCGATCCGAATCATGATTCGACTCACTGATTCATAACGCTCTGAACCGCTGAATCGACTCACTGATTCATAACGCTCTGAACCGCTGAATCGACTCACTGATTCATAACGCTTCGAAGCTTCATGAGGCTGTGTTTTGAAATCGTCATCACTATGTAAGTCGTTATTTAGGGTTTTTTTGCGCACAGAAACTATTCTCGTCTTGATAAAGTTATTGTAGAGCCGCTGTAGTGAGATGGACTTTGTAACTTTAGTCTTTAGTGTCTTTTAAGGGTCTTGAGAGTGTAAAGTTGAGCCAATGGAGGCCTTTCAGAGCATCAGATTTACACTAAAATATCTTCATTTGTGTCTGAAGATGAACGGAGGTCTGACGGGTGTCCAACCACATGAGGCTCAGTCATTAATGACACAATTTACAGTTTTGGGTGAACTAACCCTTTAACATTAAAGACGCTCAACACACAATCATCAGAAGTAGTGAGACTTGATCTTACCCGTGCTGATGCCGCCCTCTCTCCTATCACGGCCTTTGCTCTTGACATTCGCTGATAACACATAAAATGCAGCTGATATCTGATGCTTTGGTTGAACAGACAGAGATCACACACGAGGAGTTGAGCACCATCTCTCTCGCTTTAGCACATCAATCGGGACGCACACAAGCGGTTTGAGCCTTTGATATTATGATAGTTTTACGCACTGAAGGATTATTGCTGTTGCTCCATTAAACAGCTGCCTTTTAATTTTACATTATTTATCTTCTAAAAAAGGTCAAACAACGATGTCGGACGATTCATATTTTACATTTATATCTTTCACAAACATTAAAAAAATCGTACCTTTTGAACGGTAGTGTATATAAATATGAATCTAATATATATTGTTCATTAATGTATTTTATAAGTATAGTATAGCATATAGAGACAGAACGCCCTCCATTGACTTTGCATTGCGTGAAGCGGCTTCTTGTCATTTCGGACTTCTAACAAAAAACAGAACAATGTCTAAAAGCTGATATGAGACAAAGTGTACAGCAAACAAGCTAAACAAAACACACAACCAAAAACACAGACGTTTTTATAAGCTATTGACCCAAAAAACGAGCGTTTAAGGACAAAAAAGTGGATTCAGGCCATTAGACACGTTATATTACACTGAGAAGTGCACACACTAGAGGAGAACGTCATCAGAGACAGGAAATATCACATATAAACCTGACATTTGGAGATTTGACTTAACAGTGACAATATTTACTGCACACACACACACACTGAGACACACTGAGTGTCAGGATCCCAAAATTGACCCATTCTTCAGCTGAAGCGTCACGTTTTACTGCCTTTATCCACTTTTGTCTCCTTAAATTCTCGTTTTTTTGGGTCGACTGCTTATAAAAACTTATTTCTGTGTTTTTTAGCTTGTTTGCTGTACACTTTGTCACATATCAGCTTTAGACATTGTTCTGTTTTTTGTTATAAGTCCGAAATGACAAGGAGCCGCTTCACGCAATGCAAAGTCAATGGAGAGTAGGGATGGGCAATATGGACTTAAAAATGTATCCCAATATTTTCTAGTATTTATTGCGATAACGATATCAATGACGATAAATGTAGTATCATTCCCCATGTTTTTGGATACAAGTGAGAGCTGCATGCATTCTTGAGAGACTCAGAAAAACAAACAATGATCTAAAGTAAAACGTACATGTCATCAAATAGGCTCCTATAACACATAAAAAAAAAAAAAAAAAAAAAAAAAATTATATATATATATATATATAAAATTCTACAGCAGCATTTCCAGAAATGGAAAAGTTGCAGATATAATTGTATTCTGTAAAAGTGCAGGTAATGTTTAAATAGTGCAACTGTGCTGAAAAACTTCACACAATACAAACAATAATAATTCAAATAAGTTTTACATGTAAACCGATTCTGTATTTATTCATGCACTCATGGTGCAAACAGTGGTAAAAATAGCAGAAACAGCAAAAGTAATTATAACAAAAATGTCTTCAGATTACAAAAAAGTTGAAAATAATGATTTAATGATAGAACTTCAGTCATTTGAGTTGATAAGATAATAATACCACGAATTCTTCTACTAATAAAAATAAACTGCACTAAGGAATAATGAGCTTCTGGGTTCATGAATATTAATCACGTTGTCAGCGCTCATTCAAACTGATTTGCTGAAATCAAAACAGGCACAGTAATAGGTGCACGCCGGCCAATGAGATTCCCCTTTGTGCATTTGTCTAAAAAGACACATTTTTATCGTGGGGAGAATTTTTACCGGTATATCGCAAACGATAAGATATCGCCCATCCCTGATGCTGTGTTCACACCAAACGCGAATTGAGCGTCTGGCGCGAGTGATTTCAATGTTAAGTCAATGGAAAGGCGCGTTGACGCGCGTCTGGAGGTCCCGCGGCGCGGAAGGCGCGTTTCGCGCAGCGCGAAGGACGCGAATCCTCATTCAATTGAGCGTCTTGCATGATACGCGCGTTACACGCGAATGGTGCTTTTGTGCATTCATGCGTTTGAAGCGAATTCGCGCCTGACGCCCGAGTTGAAAAATTTGAACTTTGGCATCAATTCGCGCCGCGTTAACCAATCAGGAGCCTGCTCGCTGCGGTCACGTGGTAAAGTGACATGATGAGAAACCCTGCATAAATTAAAAATAGTACTATTGTGTCACAAAATGTAGTTTTAAGACTTTTTCAGGTGGGAATGTAGTTGTTTAAAGCTCAAATATGTGGTTTATTTATAAAGAGAGCGCCTATTTAAAAAAAATAATCTTGTGTTTTTGGAGTTGTGAGCTCCAGTGGATCAGCGGCGCTCAGCGCTCATTAACCCCGGCGAAGGCAGCCTTTCCTCGGCCAGTCCTTCTGCCGTCTGCCACTGGCTCTGATGGCCTGTAGTGGTGCATCTTGTGTAGATCTAACGGCCGATCTTTGCTCTCATGAATCTATCATTTGTTGTGTGCCAAATCGTTTTGACTGAGGGCAAAGAGAAGTTTCATAACTTTATATTTTAAGGATATTTAAACATACATGCAGTGAAGATAATGTAGGAGTCGCCTGGACCACATTTGTGTGGCTATTCATGCTTAATATATATGTTTAATGAAAATGAAAAGAGGCAGAGTGGTGTTTTATGACATATTTCTCCTGGAGTGCCTTGAACGCGCGTCAATTTCGCTTCCAGCGCTCGATTTCTATGCGCGTCCAATTCTCTGCGGACGCGCAAATGCATTCAAAATGTTCGCGCGTGAAACTAGACGCGGTAGACGCGATTTTGACGCTCAATTAGCGTTTGGTGTGATCGCAGCATGATGGAGAGCGTTGGATTGTTCCCCCCCCCCGGTGTGGGCGTGGCCTAAATGCGCTCTGTCTCTATAGTGCTTCTGTGTATCAAATGAAGTCTGCTGAACTGTGAGTGTGTTTCACCTGAGGTGGGATGAGCGCTCCGCTCCTGGTGCGGGGCCGTGGCTGAGCCCTCTGGGTGAGTGTGTTTAATGAGCAGGTCCTGTTTACTGGGGCCCCGGGGCATCGTGGAGGACTGGATATAAGGGCCAACAGCAGCCACACGGGACACTCCTGTCTGCAGCGCCATCTGCCCGTCTGGAGGCAACTGTAGAGAGAACACGTCAGCAATCATGCACCAGAACAATCAGCTGAGGTTAACCCATTAAAGGGTTAGTTCACCCAAAACTGTAAATTGTGTCATTAATGACTGAGCCTCATGTGGTTGGACACCCGTCAGACCTCCGTTCATCTTCAGACACAAATGAAGATATTTTAGTGTAAATCTGATGCTCTGAAAGGCCTCCATTGGCTCAACTTTACACTCTCAAGACCCTTAAAAGACACTAAAGACTAAAGTTACAAAGTCCATCTCACTACAGCGGCTCTACAATAACTTTATGAAGAGACGAGAATAGTTTCTGACACGCAAATATCCGAATCATCATTCGACTCACTGATTCATAACGCTTCGAAGCTTCATGATGCTTTGTTTTGAAATCGTCATCTCTATATAAGTCGTTATTTAGGGTTTTTTTGTGCACAGAAACTATTCTCGTCTTCATAAAGTTATTGTAGAGCCGCTGTAGTGAGATGGACTTTGTAACTTTAGTCTTTAGTGTCTTTTAAGGGTCTTGAGAGTGTAAAGTTGAGCCAATGGAGGCCTTTCAGAGCATCAGATTTACACTAAAATATCTTCATTTGTGTCTGAAGATGAACGGAGGTCTGACGGGTGTCCAACCACATGAGGCTCAGTCATTAATGACACAATTTACAGTTTTGGGTGAACTAACCCTTTAAGATGTATAAAGTATAAGAGGAGCTGTTTGAGGAATGAGGAGTGTTGCGCTCACAGGAAGGTTCTCCTTCTGCTGTAGGGCCGCTTTCTTCTTCCACAGGCGATCTCGCAGCTCATTCACTCGCTTGTCCATGTGGGCCACCTCTTGGTTCCTCTTGTTCAGGTTCTCTCTCTGCTGCTGTAGTTTGGAGTTCTGCTCCAGGTTCAGGTTTTTCCTCATCTGGTGAACACACACACACACACACACACACACACACACAGGTCAGATGCTGTGAACAGCGGGTGACCTACCGCTCTGGACCTCTGCCTGTACCTGTAGTTCCCTGTAGAGCCGGTCCAGCTCGGCCACAGAGCTCTGGTTACTGTGAAGCACATCCAGCTGCCCGTTCTTCAGGCTCTCCAGCTGTTTGTTCAGCTCTTCCACTTTAGACACGGCCACCACCAGCTCTTTCTGCTTCCCCAGGAGGAGACTGTTCATCTGCTCCACCTGCTCCACTAAAGCACACACACAGCATCACCTCCACTGCAGGAGTGTATGATCGTGTGTTAGGCCGATATATCGGCCGATATTTGCGATTTTTACGTGTATCGGCCGATATAAGGCTGCTGCGTTCAACGATATTTTCCCCTGCATTATTTCCAGACAGGCGTCCACAGGGCAGCTCTCACCGTCTTCAAACTCTCTTGCTCTCCCTCGCGCATATTAATCAAAATCAATTGAGAATTGACGCGATGGTAAAAGGTGGAAAGACGAGAATAGTTTCTGTGCGCAAAAAAACCCTAAATAACGACTTAAATAGTAATGACGATTTCAAAACACTGAATCATGAAGCTTCGAAGCGTTATGAATCAGTGAGTCGACTCAGCGGTTCAGAGCGTTATGAATCAGTGAGTCGACTCACCGGTTCAGAGCGTTATGAATCAGTGAGTCGACTCAGCGGTTCAGAGCGATATGAATCAGTGAGTCGACTCAGCGGTTCAGAGAGTTATGAATCAGTGAGTCGACTCAGCATTTATTTTTCCCCTGCATTATTTCCAGACAGGCGTCCACAGGGCAGCTCTCACCGTCTTAAAAAACTCTCTCGCTCTCCCTCGCGCATATTAATCAAAATCAATTGAGAATTGACGAGATGGTAAAAGGTGGAAAGACTGAAGCTTCACGTGGAGCATTGGGAGATTTTCTCCTGAGTTACCGCTGGTGTTGCTCTACAAGAGATTAAGCTAAGTACACTCTAAAAAATGCTGTTAAAAATAACCCAAGGTGGGTTGAAAATGGACTAACCCATCAATTGGGTTGTTTTAAGCAAACATTTAACCCAACCGCTGGGTCAAAACAACCCAATTGCTGGGTTAGTCCATATTCAACCCAGTCCATAACCCAACCCAGTATTTTTTAGAGTGTAGCCATTAAATGTCTAGGTTGTAAACAGTTTTAAATGAAGTATAGTACAGTCAGTGTGCACTTTATTATGCTGCTCGCTTGTTGATACTGTGGGCAATAGTGTAATTATTTTATTTATGCTTAAATATTTATTTTCACCACTGAACTCTTTTTTTTCTTGTTCTACCTCACCTGTTTTTACTATTTGTTAAATATATATTTTTTTAGTTCAATAAATGCTCCTTTTTTAAAGTGGAAATTTTAAATCATCATCATGATCATTGTGTCATTTTTATGATGTAAATTGAGGGAGCAAAAGCAGTATCGGCTCCAAATATCGGCTCTAGATAATCGGCAGCCCGTATCGTTCATCGGCTAAGGCTGATGAAAAAAAAAACGGTATCGGTCGATCCCTAGTATGATCGTGTGCAATATTCTGTCTACCATGTAAACACTTTCATATTATATCTGCTCATAACTCACAAGATCAAGCCAAGAGCAAGATTATAGTTGACTAAAACCATAACCATAAAATAAATATTAATTGAAAATATAGCTGCAAGTGGCAATACCGGGGTCAAGCGCAACAGAAGCAAACAAGGAAGCAGCAGCAGACCAACTGAAAAAACAAGTGAAGACATTTGAAGACAATTTCAAGTAAAAATGTTAAAACCCCAAACATTGAGTTGTATAGAGCCAATGTCATGTTTTGTTCTATTATAGCGCCACCAAGAGGCACTTTTTTTGTGTGTGTCCTCAGAGTGAGCCCATACATGTGTGTGTGAATTTTGGTGAAAATATCTAATTTCGTTTTGGAGTTATAGACATTTATATGAAAAAACATGTAAAAAATGTCTGACACCTGACTTTGATTGGATTTTACTACCCCTTACTATCAATATTTTGACATTTGGGCATTCGCACTTAGCTATCGACCTATGTTTCCGATTTTCTGGCGCGGGTTTCGTCTCGTTTTGGACAAACGGTTCAGAAGTTATAAGCAAAAATAGCCATTTTTTGTATCTCCGGACCAGTAGGTGGCGCTGCGCCGAAACGCTGCATGTTGCCTCAAGCCATGCTTGTGATGACTTGTATCAAGTCTGGTTTGAATACGATAAAGCGTTGCGGAGATATAGCCTTAAGTGTATTTTCGCAACCGCTACGTAAAATTTGTTCGCGCGTTTATCAAAAACGATTTGATGAATCAACTTGAATTCCATGGTTTTTTGTCAGCATGGTCTGAAGATGATCTGGTTCAATTTTCGTGAAAATCAGAGTAACGGCCTAGGAGGAGTTCGCAAAAGTAGGTTTTTCGGTTAATTGAAAATGGCGGGAAAATTTCCATGACGGCGTAGGGTGCTATCGAATCGGATTGAGCCAAAGAATCAGAGGAAACAAATATTTTGTTTCTACCCATTAGGGTTCAAAAGTTATTAGCATAAACATGAGTTAAACTTTGGACAGTTGGTGGCGCTAGAGGCAATGATTTAGAGACTCCAAATTTGGTGTGTTTACTATTGGTACTGACCTCTAGCAGTGTACCAAATTTCACAACTTTCCTGCAAACGGTTCTATAGGCTGCCATAGACTTCAAAACGGCATTTATGTTTTTGGATTTCGTAATAAAATGGATGTAATTTGAAATATGAGACTGTGTTTCATATCAATTGTAACAAAGCTCAAATATTATTGTGATTTAATGAATGGGAGGAGCTACAATGTCCCGTTCATTCATCTGAAAACAGGATGAGTAATCGATTCTTGGGATTTAAGAATCCATATCGGTACGTAAAAATGAGAATCGATTCAAATCGGGAAATCTATTTTTTTTTTACCCAGACCTACTAATAAATTAGACATCCTTTCTGGTCATTAAAATTGAATTAAACCATTCAAATGGAATCCAGAAAACGTAAAACTTTTAGTTAAAATAAACAAAAATGAATAAAACGCATTTCATCTGGAGCTAAAAATGAAAAGTTTCATAAATTGTTGTATAGGTTTCATGATTTCTATTAATTAGACACGCTTTTTGATTACTAAAAAACTAATTTAGCCATTAAAATGGAGCCCAAAGAAATTAAAAAAAGGGAAAAAATTTATCAGAATTCATAGGGCCTTAATAAAACATACAAAATCTTATGAAATTTAGAATGTTTTTGAGGTTCACTTCTAATGTTAATGAAGATTTTTAATCTAAATTATAAAACAAATATAAATGTGAAAAATATGGATGCACCGGCCAAAAATCGGAACCGGACGGTTTTTGCTTCTAATCCGCGATCGGTTTTCTTTGTATTTTTCTGCCGATTTTTCCGGATGAGAACGAAACAGACTAACTTGTGACAAAGCCGAAATACTTATTTTTGTAGCCTAAAGAAGAACATGCTGCACTTTAGAAATGAAATACTATCAGTTCTGTAGCCTATAGGATGATCATTTTTATTTTACCTTAAAATTACATCGACTTAATTTGATTTAAAAAGCACCTGCTGTAGCATCTTAGTTTTTTTCGTTGCACTAAACATTATTTGATTTAACATTTTGGAACAATTATATCCTTTGGTTTTATTTAATTTCACTGGTAAAGACTTTTTTTCTTTACACTGAATTTAAAAACAAATGCTGATTTAAGCAACATCTTTGTTTGGATTGTGGAATATATGCAGATGTTGACTTTAATTTCACCTTTCAGCCTTTAATTTCCAATTCAATTTCCTGTTAATTTCAGATTGCGGACTTGTTTTCATTAGCCAAAAGCCAATTTAACCTGTAAAATACCAAATAAACATCTTGTTCATGTATACTTTCGCTCTTTTATTGTGTAAAAAAAAATAATAATAATAAAAAATAAAAATCGGTATTGGAATCGGCCAGGTAAAATCATGATCGGCGCATCACTAGTGAAAAAACGACCCTCATTCTGTCTCTGTGTGAAATGATCAGTTTTTAAGGCGCGGCTGCTTTAAGGCTCGTCAGTAAACGCTCACTGTTATGATTAGCTAACGTCATAGGAAACCGCATCCCCTCGCTAGTGCACATGAGGTGGTGTTTTGAAAGCATTAAACATTATTATTTGGAGGGTCCAGTGAAGGCCGCTCACCGAGTTTCCCATTGCTGAGGCGCTTCTGCTCCACCTGCCCCTTCAGAGCCCGCACCATCTTCAGCTGCGCCTCCTGCTTCTCCACCGCCTCCCTCAGATGGAGGAGCTTCTTCTGCTCGGACGGCGTCTGCTGCTGCCTGTGCTCCTGCTGCTTCAGGAAGTGCAGACGCTGCTCCTGGAACACACACACACACACACACACACACACACACACACACTCACATCTGAGGCAGGGTTTCTGCAGGTTTCACCAAGTCAAATTTAAGACTTTTTAAGACCATTATGAATGAAATTTAAGACTTATCAAGGAAATGCAGTCACAAAATTACTTGCAAAGTAAATGTATTTATTAAAATTGAACAATTCGATAAACTTGTATCGATAAATCGATAAACTCAATCCAACCAGGATATTTTTTGGGTGATTTTTGAGATCAAAATGACTGAATTTGTGGTGAATTTTCCAGAAATGTGCATGTTTTTTTATTTTTTATAATTAAAGTAGCACATTTACTGTATTATGTTAGATTCAAAATAGTCACCCATGACAATAGAATAAACAAAATGCATAAATCTTGTTTATTTTGGTATCTTGCCATTATTTTGCGGTGAAATTACGAATTATGCAGGATCTCAAAAAATGCATTGTTGATTTTTCGTTGTATTTAGTAATCGCGGAAATGCTACACTGCAAAAAATGCTTTTCTTACTTAGTATTTTTGTCTTGTTTTCAGTCCAAATGTCTAAAAAATCTTACATTAAGAGGCATTTACTAGAAAAGCAAAAGTTTTTGTCTTGTTTTGGGGGAAAATAACTCAAAATGAAGGGAGTTTTTTCTTAAAATAAGCAAAATAATCTGCAAATGGTGTAAGAAAAATAATGTTGTTTTCATTTTGAATTAAGATTATTTTGCTTACCCCATTGGCAGATTATTTTGCTTATTTGAAGCAAAAACTCCCTTCATTTTGAGTTATTTTCCCCCAAAACAAGACAACCTTTGCTTGTTAAATTACGAATCATGCAGGATCTCAAAAAATGCAATGTTGATTTTTCGTTGTATTTAGTAATCGCGGAAATGCAAAAAACTGGAGGACTACACTGCACAAAATGCTTTTCTTACTTAGTATTTTTGTCTTGTTTTCAGTTCAAATATCTAAAAAATCTTACATTAAGAAGCATTTACTAGACAAGCAAAAGTTGTCTTGTTTTGGGGGAAAACAACTCAAAATTAAGGGAGATTTGCTTAAAATAATCTTGTTTTCTGTTTGAATTAAGATTATTTAGCTTACCCCATTGGCAGATTATTTTGCTTATTTGAAGCAAAAACTCTAGTAAATGCTTCTTAATGTAAGATTTTTTAGACATTTGAACTGAAAACAAGACAAAAATACTAAGTAAGAAAAGCATTTTTTGCAGTGTATTATCTGAAGAATAAAATCAGTTTGATGTGTGTGTGGTACAATCCGAAAGAGACTCCCACCAATAACACGAAAGCTGATGCATGTTGGTCTCATTTGTAGTCGTAATACAGCAAATTATATTTGGACTAGCGAAAGAAAGAACTACAACACCCAGAATTAAAAAACAAAACTAAAAAAACATTCTAAAGCGCTGCGGGAGCATTTCAATGAGCATTAGAGGTAGCGGTACATGGACGTAGGAAAATTAAGACCGGTTTAAAATGATTTAAGACCTAGAACTCAATACTTCTGCGAATTTAAGACTTTTTAAGGCCTAAAATTCCCACTCCAGTGTTCCCAGTGCCTGTACCTTAGAGGCCAGGAGCTGCTGCTGGTTGTCGATCTGCCTCTGCTGTCTGGCCGCCATCTCCTGTAGCTCCGCCACGCTCAGGTCTGTCCGCGGGCTGCTCACCTGCACAACACAAACATCATTACAGGTTTGTTTATTCGCTTTGGTACTATTTTCTAGCCTGGTTTTACCAGACTCTCGTACATTTCATTTGTACATAGAGTCTGGCCACTCTCCATTGACAAGCGTTTACTTCCTTGAAGGCGGGTTCTCTGTTTAAGTGTAAAACTATTGGATCTGCCCAGAGTCACTCTGGATCTGCCCAACCCATCGCTAACGTTTGGTCGTGACGTATGTCGCGCGCCGTTCGCCTTTGATTCTCACATTAACTGCGCACACCACCTCAGTGATAAAACCTCGTGCATTCGGATTGTGATTTATTCACGGTGGAGAGGAGAGTTTTGTGATCGGAACTTGCTGCTCTCGTGGTGCATATCTCGTGCAATCATAACATGATATAATAAAATGTCATATGCTTGGTATGATAAGAATAAATGCTGCCGTGAATAACAGCCCAATTCAAATGTTTACGTGCTTTTCTTCTTTTATTTTTTGAGCGGTGATGAAATATTTTGCTCTTGTAAACACTTGCCAGTATTTAAAGAAATACAAGTCTAGAAATGCTAATTACAGCTCACTCCCAGATCTTTTAATCGTGATAACTGATCTCTGGCTAATTTGGTTCTTCAAACGAATTTGCGGATTGGATTAAAATATCTGGATTAAATTATCTAAGATCACTGTGCGTTCTTGTGTTCCCTGAAGAGGGCAGATGTAGCGATACTCGAAACCGCGATCAGCAATGCAGCGATTGGCTGGCGGCAAGACCGCAACGTAATGACATCATATAATTAAAAAGCCACCTGGCAAAAAACTTGACAAATTACACAAAAAAAAAACACGAATTTCTGAACCTTTATAAAGGAAACAGCCAAACGACCAAACCAACATAAAAGTTATAATAGATAAATGATAAATGTTTTTTTTTTTTTTAAACATGATTACCAATTATTTATATTCACGATTTTATACAGTATTTGTACACCCTTTACATTTTTATTTCAATGTTGTAATTTAATTTTTAATTTAATTTGAAGCAGATTTGTAACGTGACAGTTTCTTATGGGTCAAGATAAAATTATCCTCTCTTGCACTGCATCAAGCCATCCCATAATATCCGTGATAGTTATTTAAGTTATTTAAAATTATTATTATTGCCCCTGGTTCAGTAATGAACTCTTGTAATAAAGTAGCAGTGGCTGGGACAGATTTTAAAGGGTTAGTTCACCCAAAAATGAAAATTCTGTCATTAATTCCTCACCCTCATGTCGTTGGACACCCGTAAGACCTCCGTTCATATTCGGAACACAAATGAAGATATTTTAGTTGAAAGCTGATGCTGAGAAAGGCTTCACACAGGCCTCCATTGGCATTCAGTACATAGACACTTCCAAGATCCATGAAAGGCACTTAAAACGTCGTTACAAAGTCTATCTCACCACAGTGGCTCTACAATAATCATACAATGCGACGACAATAGTTTTTGTGCGCAAAAAAAAATCAAAATAACACCTTTATCCAACTTGTTCTTGTCTTCCGTGTGTGTCTCCACGACGCATGCGCGAGAATATGACGTAGCGCCGGTGTTCGGGAATCGATGAAATACACACTTAAGCTCCATTTTGAGCACTACGCCGAGACCTAAAGCACGATCAATGTAGAATCCAACAGCTTAGACACGCGCGTCTTCCTCTGCTCGTAAACAAATCGCTTCTGGGTCATGTGTCCGAACGCCGGATCTGCTCATATTCTCGCGCATGCGTCGTGGAGACACACACGGAAGACAAGAACAAGTTGGATAAAGGTGTTATTTTGATTTTTTTTTGCGCACAAAAACTATTGTCGTCGCATTGTATGATTATTGTAGAGCCACTGTGGTGAGATGGACTTTGTAACGACATTTTAAGTGCCTTTCATGGATCTTGGAAGTGTCAATGTACTGAATGCCAATGGAGGCCTGTGTGAAGCCTTTCTCAGCCATCAGCTTTACACTAAAATATCTTCATTTGTGTCTGAAGATGAACGGAGGTCTGACGGGTGTCCAACGACATGAGGGTGAGTAATTAATGACAGAATTTTCATTTTTGGGTGAACTAACCCTTTAAGTATCACCTCAAGATGCAATCTAAATATTATAAAAAGAAGATATGAGGTAAACCCATTATAAACTATGCTCGCGCATCGTCTAGCACAACTTCCTTCCCTTCAGCGCACGCTGTCATTTCTCCCCAACAAACATGCATTTAACGTCAGATTCAGCACAATCTGTGATTGTTGTCAAATGCACTCTCCACTTTGGCACTCTCCACACTCTCCATTAAATGAAAAGCACAATAATCCGCGCAATAGACGCTGTTTCCAAGTTCAAGGCGGGTGTGTGTGTGTGTGTGTGTGTGTGTACGTACGCTGCGAAACGGACCGATTTCCACATGTGCTTCGTTTGCGCGACTAAACCATCAAATACACAAAAAATAGCCTATATCTCAAAATGACAGGCTTGGAGAGTATTCACTTAAACACAGTTTAGCTTAAATGGGCGTAAATAGTTGGGAGAAATTAATGGGAGAATGATTTTAGACCTGCGTCTTAAAGGGGCAGCATCTAATAAACCTGCTGACGATTGAGCCAATAATGTGAATCAAACAACAAAAGGCAAAGAGAAAATTACTTGGAGCTCTTGTATGATATGTGATGGCCTTACTTTTTTTTTTTTTTACCTTTATATTAATCTCATATATATATATATAAAATTTGATTAATAAAAAGGAAAAAAAAACAACATGTAATAATATTTCACAATGTTTTTTTTTCGGTATTTTTGATTAAATAAATGCAGGCTTGATAAGCATGAGACTTTTTGCAAAAACATAAAATAGTATCCAAACACTTTTTTATTTTTATATATTGCCCCTTTCTTACATTTGAGCCCTTGCCCCTTTCTGCACGTCCCTGCAGGTTATTGAAGTAAAATAGGCTATAAGCTAGTCACCTTTTAAACTAATAAAAAGCTTAATTTGGATTTTAATGTTCAAAATGTCTTTTTCTATCCACAAAACTTGCCAGAAATCATGGTTTAAGGGTTTTTTTATTTATTTTTCTCGGAGGTGCATGCCCCCGGACCCCCTGACGCGCGGCTTGGAAACAGCACCGCTGCTGGAAAAAATTCTAGGGGAAACACTGTAGCGAGGTACGAAGAACGGGCCCCTGGTCCTCTCTCGTCCTTCACCAGTGTCGCTCGTCCTCATATGCCTCCGCGCTCCCTCATGAGAGGACTCGAGACCCGTGTGTCTCAATCACGCACACCGATCTCGCTCGCTCGTCCACCTCGCCATACTCCGGATTAACCCTCAGAGCCCGACGGCATCGCCCACGACGTCACACGGCACCTCCGATAAATATCTATATTATTTCATGAAACTTTTATCGATTTTCTTACCGTTTTTTTCCAGCAGAAAGCTAACGAGCTAGCCATCACGGGGGTGTCTTTGGTGTCTTTGTAGCCTTTACAGAAGGTTTTCTATCCAGCCTGGAACATGTGCATCTTTTTGGAGTTGTTCAGCAATAAATCAAAACGCTTACATCCAAGATATATCCACTTGATGTCCATAATTTATCAATTTTCCGTCATTTTTGCCGCTAGCGCGATGCTAGCTGCCATTTTGGATGAGGGTTTGACCAATGACAGGCTGATCCGTCATCCATGTTGGTGTGCGTCATTACGCATGAACCACAGCTCTTTTATTGTGGAGAGAGAGACGCACGGCTAGTGTTGAGGAGAGAGAGAGAGAGACGCGCTGCAGTTTTTAGTAGTTTTGTGGAGAAAGTTTGAGGAAAAAGTTTGAGGAGAAAGTTTGAGGAGAAGTTCCTGATAGGAACTGTTTTGAGGCTTGGCACCAGTAAATATTCAAAATCCAAAGAGGCCAAAAGCGCCTGGACTTTTTTTGGAAAAATGTACATAGTTTTGGTTCTGTATAAGTTATCATGTTTATTCCTGAGTTCCAGGACTCCAAAGACTTGAACAAACTGTTTTCCAGAGGAAATATGCTTAGCTTTTATTTATTTGTGTGTGTTTTCAATAAATATTTGAGTGATTCAATTTCCGTTTTATGTTTTCATTTGTCTTTATGGTCCCATAACTTATTTTACATTCAGGTGACATCAATGCAACACAAATATACTGACAGAGCAACTTGTCTTGAAAAAAAAGAGGTGTGTCAATTGTCTGTGCACAACAGGGTTGATGTTTTACAAGCTTTTTTAGTAAATAACACCAGGTGGAAAATTAATTGTAAAAATACCCTTAGGTCTTAAAGGGTTAACTTCTGGACATTCGTCAGCGCTGCCACACACTCGCATCTTTCACCGCCGCCATTACTGAACTACAACTCAAACTAGCGCACGACATCAGCGTCATCGCTCTCAGCCACTCCCTCTGTTCGCTGATTGGACCGGTAAAAAATAGTTCGGGCGAAAACCTAAGCATACACCGCAGTCCCAGACGTGGTACTAAAGGAAAATGAAAAATGAGCGGAAGTACGTAGGAGGGCGGAGCCAGGCTAACTATTTTCACTAGTAAGGTGTACATTTTCAAAACTCTTAGTACAAAAATCTAAACTGATCCCACTTGTAACACAACAAGTCATTCTTTCAAAACCTGATGTAATGCTTTCATTCAATGGAACATATCTTCAGTCCACATAATCATTGTTTCAAACACAAGATTATTGTAATATGTAATGAGAACATTTGGTTTAATCACAACAGTGTGATCTTCTGTCAGTTTAGTACTTTAAACAATCAGTTCATCCAACAGCAAACAATGCAAAATACATGTTTCCAATCTCCCTCGTTGCTGAATTATCTACAGTAACACAGGCTACAGATGCCACATAAGAAAATACACTTTACATTACCTAACTTATGTAATTTAATCTATAATGTTTGTAATAGTATCTATAGTGTGTTATCAAAAGGTGTGATGAAGTTACGACAGCCATGAGGTTCTGGGCTATAGAACAGAGTTGCTGCCAATACAGTAAATGCTCTCACTGTACCATATGACTGAATCTACTGTAGTTGAGCTTTATAAGGGCGAGGTACAGTAATGTGGCAGACTCTACCATGGTCATCTGTTTACAGTATCACATGCATATATACTGTAATGTAAAATGCTGTATTTGATGCCATCTGTCTCCTTTCTTCTGATGCATTTCTGATCAGTCTGATGTTACATTGTCATTGACTATTTCCTTTCCCTTATACTCTACTCTGCTCTGTTCTGTTCACACACACACACACTCACACTCACACTCACACTCACACTCTCACACTCACACACTCTCACACTCACACACTCACACACTCACACACTCACACACTCACACACACTCACACACTCACTCACTCACTCACTCACTCTCACACTCACTCACACACTCACACACACACTCACACACTCACACTCACACACACACTCACACTCACTCACACACACACACTCACACTCACACACTCACACACACTCACACTCACACTCACACTCACACTCACACTCACACTCTCACACTCACACACTCTCACACTCTCACACTCACACACTCACACACTCACACACTCACACACTCACACTCACACTCACACTCACACTCACACTCACTCACACACTCACACACACACTCACACACTCACACTCACACACACACTCACACTCACTCACACACTCACACACACACACTCACACTCACACACTCACACACACTCACACTCACACTCACACTCACTCACACACTCACACACACACTCACACACTCACACTCACACTCACTCACACACTCACACTCACACTCACACACTCACACACACTCACACACACACTCACACTCACACTCACACTCTCACACTCACACACTCTCACACTCACACACTCTCACACTCACACACTCACACACTCACACACTCACACACACTCACACACTCACACTCACACTCACACTCACACTCACACTCACTCACACACACACTCACACACTCACACTCACACACACACTCACACTCACTCACACACTCACACACACACACTCACACTCACACACTCACACACACTCACACTCACACTCACACTCACTCACACTCACACACACACACTCACACTCACACTCACACTCACACTCACTCACACTCACACACTCACACACTCACACACTCACACACTCACACTCACACTCACACACTCACACACTCACACACTCACACACTCACACTCACACACTCACACTCACACACTCACACACTCACACACTTACTCACACACTCACACACTCACACTCACACACACTCACACTCTCACACTCAATTATTTTTATACTGTACAAACTGTACATTCTATCCCCCTCACTACCCCTACCCCTAAATCTACCCATCACACACACACACACACACACACACACACACACACACACACACACACACACTCACACTCACACACTCACACACTCACACACTCACACACTCACACACTCACACACTCACACACTCACACACTCACACACTCACACACTCACACACTCACACACTCACACACTCACACTCACACACTCACACTCACACTCTCACACTCACACTCTCACACTCTCACACACTCACACTCACACACACACACACACACACACACACACACACACTCACACTCACACACTCACACACTCACACACTCACACACACACACACTCACACTCACACTCACACACTCACACACTCACACTCACACACTCACACTCACACTCTCACACTCACACTCTCACACTCTCACACACACACACTCACACACTCACACTCTCACACTCACACTCTCACACTCACACTCTCACTCACACACTCACACACACACTCACACTAGGGGTGCACCGATCCGACTTTTTCAGTCCCGATACCGATACCGATGCCTGGGCTTTGTGTATCTGTCGATACCCGATACCGATCCGATATATTGTTGAATTAATAATAAACTGTATATCTTCCACCTTATACCTTCCTTGAAGAGACTAAAGGCACCAGACTTTACTAACTAAACATAACTAAGACAAAATAACAGATGTATGTAAGGTGTTGAATTCTTATTTATTTAAAAAACAATTGTGCATTCAAATTTAAAATAGAATGTAATCTAACTTCTTTAAATAAATAAAATGTAGCAGTGGAAACAAAAAACAGTGTATTGGTCAAACATACAATAGTAATCTGACAGTTACCAAACATTTTTACACTACAGATAATTGTTTTGGTATATAATCATATCAATATTAAAAAGTAGCATTACAAATTAACAAATAGTCTAATTTTCTACCATATGCAATTTAATAAAAATTTTCAGCTAGCTAATAACAACTTTGTTCTGGTTTCACCTCACTCCAGATTAAATGATTGTAGGCTAGGCCTATTTATTTTACTACACATTGTCAACAGAAATAAGATGAAATACTGTCGATAATTAAAAATAATTCTTACTACCCACTCTTGCTAAAATGGGTAAGCACACTTGTGTTCTCATTTCAGATGCGTTCTGAGTAAATTAATAAACTGAGTTCATGAGTTCAGTGTTGGACAGATCAGTTGTTCTGGCCAGTCGTTAAAATGATTCGGTTCAAAGGAGTCATTAGGTCACGAATCGGACATTAGCAGACGCGTTGTTTGCGAATCCCGTCTGTTAGAACATCGCGAAAGATGTCAACACACAGAAAACACTTCATAAATGGATATAATTTGTCTCCCGCTTATTGAAAGTATGCTTTATGTCAGCTGGTCAGAGAAGAGTCAATGTTTTTTGAGCGCAATTCACACCCAGTGATAATTCAAGGACAAAATTGTCCGAATGTGTCACGTGCAACATGGTTTCGGTCTTCCGACCTTTTGATTTGGATTAATATGTGAAATATGAGAGCGAACACTGATTATTTTGAAGACCCAGAGAGCGCGCGCGGGGGAGGAGCTCTCAGATCGGTCTCTCTGTCACTCAGTCACAAGCGCAGCATCTGTTCTACATCACTCGTAAATCACAATAACTCATCAAATTAGGCTTTGGCCGTCAAAAAAATGTCAATGCAGGAAAGACCCTGACTTTGCAGTAATACCCTCGAAACAGCGACGAACTAGTTGGCGTGGCAAGCGTGAAATATCTCCTCCACACAGCCGACTCTCTGGCTTGCTCAGTTCTAGCATGCGACACACGTGAAGCTGACGAATGACGTAGGTTCTGCTGCGACGGAAAAAAACACCTGGATCGGCTTGTGGATCTGTTAATTTTTCCGATCCCCGATCCAGCTGTCAGTATCGCGGCCGATATCCGATCCTAATATCGGATCGGTGCACCCCTAACTCACACACTCACACTCACACACTCACACACTCACACTCACACTCACTCACACTCACACTCACACACTCACACTCTCACTCACACACTCACACTCACACTCACACACTCACTCACTCACACACTCACACTCACACACTCACACTCACACACTCACACTCACACTCACACACTCACACTCTCACTCACACACTCACACACTCACACTCTCACTC